>NW_027212193.1:0-66334 GCF_036971445.1 Narcine bancroftii | reverse complement strand
TAATGCATAAACAGTACATGTAAAACGTTTTTCTGAGGTTGCAAAGTACTTTTCTACAAGCAACTAAAATGTAGACTGAAAATTCACATCCAGAGTTCAATTTTGAAAAGAATAATATAAATGGTAAAATGAAATGACAAACATAAATGCTTTTTTGAGAAATGTTTAAAGCTGGTTTCACATCTATGAAACTGCACATGTAAAAAAATGTAGTTTTCTCCAAGACAGCAAAAGAATAATATAAATGTTAAAATGAAACTACAAACATAAAAATAAATGCATTTTTGAGAAATGTTTAAACATAGTTTCACATCTATGAATTTTCGTGTTTAAATATTAAGACCACTTGTAAAAAGTTTAAAGAAGTTGGAAAATGTACTTTACACACAGAAAGCAAAATGTAGATAAATAAATTCGCATTTAAATTTCCATCTCAAAACATAAATAATTGCTAATATGATCCAAGAAACATTGAAATAAATGCATTTTATGAAAAGATTAAACATAGATTTCACATCTATGATCTTCCTTGTTAATATATAAACAGTACATGTAAAACGTTTTTCTGAGGTTGGAAAGTACTTTTCTACAACCAACTTAAATGTAGACTGGAAATTCATATCCAGAGTTCAATTTTGAAAAGAATAATATAAATGGTAAAATGAAATGACAAACATCAAAATAAATGCCTTTTTGAGAAATGTTTGAAGCTGGTTTCACATCTATGAAACTGCACATGTAAAAAAAAGTAGTTTTCTCCAAGACAGCAAAAGAATAATATAAATGTTAAAATGAAACTACAAACATAAAAATAAATGCATTTTTGAGAAATGTTTAAACATAGTTTCACATCTATGAATTTTCGTGTTTAAATATTAAGACCACTTGTAAAAAGTTTAAAGAAGTTGGAAAATGTACTTTACACACAGAAAGCAAAATGTAGATAAATAAATTCGCATTTGAATTTCCATCTCAAAACATATAAATAAATGCTAATATGAAGCTAGAAACATTGAATTAAATGCATTTTAGGAAAAAATTAAACATAGTTTTCTCATCTATGAACTTCCTTGTTAATATATAAACAGTACATGTAAAACGTTTTTCTGAGGTTGGAAAGTACTTTTCTACAAGCAACTAAAATGTAGACTGGAAATTCATATCCTGAGTTCAATTTTGAAAAGAATAATATAAATTGTAAAATGAAATGAGAAACATCTAAATAAATGCTTTTTTGAGAAATGTTTAAAGATGGTTTCACATCTATTTAACAGCACATGTAAAAAAAGTAGTTTTCTCCAAGACAGCAAAAGAATAATATAAATGTTAAAATGAAACTACAAACATAAAAATAAATGCATTTTTGAGAAATGTTTAAACATAGTATCAGATCTATGAATTTTTGTGTTTATATATTAAGACCACTTGTAAAAATTTTAGAGATGTTGGAAAATGTACTTTACACGCAGAAAGTAAAATGTAGATAAAGAAATTCGCATTTAAATTTCCATCTCAAAACATATAAATAATTGATACTATGAACATAGATACATTGAAATAAATGCATTTTAGGAAAAGATTAAACATAGTTTTCACATCTATGAACTTCCTTGTTAATGCATAAACAGTACATGTAAAACGTTTTTCTGAGGTTGCAAAGTACTTTTATACAAGCAACTAAAATGTAGACTGGAAATTCATATCCAGAGTTCAATTTTGAAAAGAATAATATAAATGGTAAAATGAAATGACAAACATAAATGCTTTTTTGAGAAATGTTTAAAGCTGGTTTCACATCTATGTAAAAAAAGTAGTTTTCTCCAGGAAAGCAAAAGAATAACATAAATGTTATAATGAAACTACAAACATAAAAATAAATGCATTTTTGAGAAATGTTTAAACATAGTATCAGATCTATGAATTTTTGTGTTTATATATTAAGACCACTTGTAAAAAGTTTAAAGAAGTTGGAAAATATACTTTACACACAGAAAGCAAAATGTAGATAAATAAATTCGCATTTAAATTTCCATCTCAAAACATATAAATAAATGCTAATATGAAGCTAGAAACATTGAATTAAATGCATTTTAGGAAAAAAATTAAACAGTTTTCTCATCTATGAACTTCCTTGTTAATATATAAACAGTACATGAAAAACGTTTTTCTGAGATTGGAAAGTACTCTTCTACAAGCAACTAAAATGTAGAATGAAAATTCACATTCAGATTTCAATTTTGAAAAGAATAATATAAATTGTAAAATGAAATGACAAACATCAAAATAAATGCTTTTTTGATAAATGTTTAAACATAGTTTCACATCTATGAATTTTTGTGTTTAAATATTAAGACCACTTGTAAAAAGTTTAGAGATGTTGGAAAATGTACTTTACACGCAGAAAGTAAAATGTAGATAAAGAAATTCGCATTTAAATTTCCATCTCAAAACATATAAATAATTGATACTATGAACATAGATACATTGAAATAAATGCATTTTAGGAAAAGATTAAACATAGTTTTCACATCTATGAACTTCCTTGTTAATGCATAAACAGTACATGTAAAACGTTTTTCTGAGGTTGCAAAGTACTTTTATACAAGCAACTAAAATGTAGACTGGAAATTCATATCCAGAGTTCAATTTTGAAAAGAATAATATAAATGGTAAAATGAAATGACAAACATAAATGCTTTTTTGAGAAATGTTTAAAGCTGGTTTCACATCTATGTAAAAAAAGTAGTTTTCTCCAGGAAAGCAAAAGAATAACATAAATGTTATAATGAAACTACAAACATAAAAATAAATGCATTTTTGAGAAATGTTTAAACATAGTATCAGATCTATGAATTTTTGTGTTTATATATTAAGACCACTTGTAAAAAGTTTAAAGAAGTTGGAAAATATACTTTACACACAGAAAGCAAAATGTAGATAAATAAATTCGCATTTAAATTTCCATCTCAAAACATATAAATAAATGCTAATATGAAGCTAGAAACATTGAATTAAATGCATTTTAGGAAAAAAATTAAACAGTTTTCTCATCTATGAACTTCCTTGTTAATATAGTACATGAAAAACGTTTTTCTGAGATTGGAAAGTACTTTTCTACAAGCAACTAAAATGTAGAATGAAAATTCACATTCAGATTTCAATTTTGAAAAGAATAATATAAATTGTAAAATGAAATGACAAACATCAAAATAAATGCTTTTTTGATAAATGTTTAAACATAGTTTCACATCTATGAATTTTTGTGTTTAAATATTAAGACCACTTGTAAAAAGTTTAGAGATGTTGGAAAATGTACTTTACACGCAGAAAGTAAAATGTAGATAAAGAAATTCGCATTTAAATTTCCATCTCAAAACATATAAATAATTGATACTATGAACATAGATACATTGAAATAAATGCATTTTAGGAAAAGATTAAACATAGTTTTCACATCTATGAACTTCCTTGTTAATGCATAAACAGTACATGTAAAACGTTTTTCTGAGGTTGCAAAGTACTTTTCTACAAGCAACTAAAATGTAGACTGAAAATTCACATCCAGAGTTCAATTTTGAAAAGAATAATATAAATGGTAAAATGAAATGACAAACATAAATGCTTTTTTGAGAAATGTTTAAAGCTGGTTTCACATCTATGAAACTGCACATGTAAAAAAATGTAGTTTTCTCCAAGACAGCAAAAGAATAATATAAATGTTAAAATGAAACTACAAACATAAAAATAAATGCATTTTTGAGAAATGTTTAAACATAGTTTCACATCTATGAATTTTCGTGTTTAAATATTAAGACCACTTGTAAAAAGTTTAAAGAAGTTGGAAAATGTACTTTACACACAGAAAGCAAAATGTAGATAAATAAATTCGCATTTAAATTTCCATCTCAAAACATAAATAATTGCTAATATGATCCAAGAAACATTGAAATAAATGCATTTTATGAAAAGATTAAACATAGATTTCACATCTATGATCTTCCTTGTTAATATATAAACAGTACATGTAAAACGTTTTTCTGAGGTTGGAAAGTACTTTTCTACAACCAACTTAAATGTAGACTGGAAATTCATATCCAGAGTTCAATTTTGAAAAGAATAATATAAATGGTAAAATGAAATGACAAACATCAAAATAAATGCCTTTTTGAGAAATGTTTGAAGCTGGTTTCACATCTATGAAACTGCACATGTAAAAAAAAGTAGTTTTCTCCAAGACAGCAAAAGAATAATATAAATGTTAAAATGAAACTACAAACATAAAAATAAATGCATTTTTGAGAAATGTTTAAACATAGTTTCACATCTATGAATTTTCGTGTTTAAATATTAAGACCACTTGTAAAAAGTTTAAAGAAGTTGGAAAATGTACTTTACACACAGAAAGCAAAATGTAGATAAATAAATTCGCATTTAAATTTCCATCTCAAAACATATAAATAAATGCTAATATGAAGCTAGAAACATTGAATTAAATGCATTTTAGGAAAAAATTAAACATAGTTTTCTCATCTATGAACTTCCTTGTTAATATATAAACAGTACATGTAAAACGTTTTTCTGAGGTTGGAAAGTACTTTTCTACGAGCAACTAAAATGTAGACTGGAAATTCATATCCTGAGTTCAATTTTGAAAAGAATAATATAAATTGTAAAATGAAATGAGAAACATCTAAATAAATGCTTTTTTGAGAAATGTTTAAAGATGGTTTCACATCTATTTAACAGCACATGTAAAAAAAGTAGTTTTCTCCAAGACAGCAAAAGAATAATATAAATGTTAAAATGAAACTACAAACATAAAAATAAATGCATTTTTGAGAAATGTTTAAACATAGTATCAGATCTATGAATTTTTGTGTTTATATATTAAGACCACTTGTAAAAATTTTAGAGATGTTGGAAAATGTACTTTACACGCAGAAAGTAAAATGTAGATAAATAAATTCGCATTTAAATTTCCATCTCAAAACATATAAATAATTGATACTATGAACATAGATACATTGAAATAAATGCATTTTAGGAAAAGATTAAACATAGTTTTCACATCTATGAACTTCCTTGTTAATGCATAAACAGTACATGTAAAACGTTTTTCTGAGGTTGCAAAGTACTTTTATACAAGCAACTAAAATGTAGACTGGAAATTCATATCCAGAGTTCAATTTTGAAAAGAATAATATAAATGGTAAAATGAAATGACAAACATAAATGCTTTTTTGAGAAATGTTTAAAGCTGGTTTCACATCTATGTAAAAAAAGTAGTTTTCTCCAGGAAAGCAAAAGAATAACATAAATGTTATAATGAAACTACAAACATAAAAATAAATGCATTTTTGAGAAATGTTTAAACATAGTATCAGATCTATGAATTTTTGTGTTTATATATTAAGACCACTTGTAAAAAGTTTAAAGAAGTTGGAAAATATACTTTACACACAGAAAGCAAAATGTAGATAAATAAATTCGCATTTAAATTTCCATCTCAAAACATATAAATAAATGCTAATATGAAGCTAGAAACATTGAATTAAATGCATTTTAGGAAAAAAATTAAACAGTTTTCTCATCTATGAACTTCCTTGTTAATATATAAACAGTACATGAAAAACGTTTTTCTGAGATTGGAAAGTACTTTTCTACAAGCAACTAAAATGTAGAATGAAAATTCACATTCAGATTTCAATTTTGAAAAGAATAATATAAATTGTAAAATGAAATGACAAACATCAAAATAAATGCTTTTTTGATAAATGTTTAAACATAGTTTCACATCTATGAATTTTTGTGTTTAAATATTAAGACCACTTGTAAAAAGTTTAGAGATGTTGGAAAATGTACTTTACACGCAGAAAGTAAAATGTAGATAAAGAAATTCGCATTTAAATTTCCATCTCAAAACATATAAATAATTGATACTATGAACATAGATACATTGAAATAAATGCATTTTAGGAAAAGATTAAACATAGTTTTCACATCTATGAACTTCCTTGTTAATGCATAAACAGTACATGTAAAACGTTTTTCTGAGGTTGCAAAGTACTTTTATACAAGCAACTAAAATGTAGACTGGAAATTCATATCCAGAGTTCAATTTTGAAAAGAATAATATAAATGGTAAAATGAAATGACAAACATAAATGCTTTTTTGAGAAATGTTTAAAGCTGGTTTCACATCTATGTAAAAAAAGTAGTTTTCTCCAGGAAAGCAAAAGAATAACATAAATGTTATAATGAAACTACAAACATAAAAATAAATGCATTTTTGAGAAATGTTTAAACATAGTATCAGATCTATGAATTTTTGTGTTTATATATTAAGACCACTTGTAAAAAGTTTAAAGAAGTTGGAAAATATACTTTACACACAGAAAGCAAAATGTAGATAAATAAATTCGCATTTAAATTTCCATCTCAAAACATATAAATAAATGCTAATATGAAGCTAGAAACATTGAATTAAATGCATTTTAGGAAAAAAATTAAACAGTTTTCTCATCTATGAACTTCCTTGTTAATATAGTACATGAAAAACGTTTTTCTGAGATTGGAAAGTACTTTTCTACAAGCAACTAAAATGTAGAATGAAAATTCACATTCAGATTTCAATTTTGAAAAGAATAATATAAATTGTAAAATGAAATGACAAACATCAAAATAAATGCTTTTTTGATAAATGTTTAAACATAGTTTCACATCTATGAATTTTTGTGTTTAAATATTAAGACCACTTGTAAAAAGTTTAGAGATGTTGGAAAATGTACTTTACACGCAGAAAGTAAAATGTAGATAAAGAAATTCGCATTTAAATTTCCATCTCAAAACATATAAATAATTGATACTATGAACATAGATACATTGAAATAAATGCATTTTAGGAAAAGATTAAACATAGTTTTCACATCTATGAACTTCCTTGTTAATGCATAAACAGTACATGTAAAACGTTTTTCTGAGGTTGCAAAGTACTTTTCTACAAGCAACTAAAATGTAGACTGAAAATTCACATCCAGAGTTCAATTTTGAAAAGAATAATATAAATGGTAAAATGAAATGACAAACATAAATGCTTTTTTGAGAAATGTTTAAAGCTGGTTTCACATCTATGAAACTGCACATGTAAAAAAATGTAGTTTTCTCCAAGACAGCAAAAGAATAATATAAATGTTAAAATGAAACTACAAACATAAAAATAAATGCATTTTTGAGAAATGTTTAAACATAGTTTCACATCTATGAATTTTCGTGTTTAAATATTAAGACCACTTGTAAAAAGTTTAAAGAAGTTGGAAAATGTACTTTACACACAGAAAGCAAAATGTAGATAAATAAATTCGCATTTAAATTTCCATCTCAAAACATAAATAATTGCTAATATGATCCAAGAAACATTGAAATAAATGCATTTTATGAAAAGATTAAACATAGATTTCACATCTATGATCTTCCTTGTTAATATATAAACAGTACATGTAAAACGTTTTTCTGAGGTTGGAAAGTACTTTTCTACAACCAACTTAAATGTAGACTGGAAATTCATATCCAGAGTTCAATTTTGAAAAGAATAATATAAATGGTAAAATGAAATGACAAACATCAAAATAAATGCCTTTTTGAGAAATGTTTAAAGCTGGTTTCACATCTATGAAACTGCACATGTAAAAAAAAGTAGTTTTCTCCAAGACAGCAAAAGAATAATATAAATGTTAAAATGAAACTACAAACATAAAAATAAATGCATTTTTGAGAAATGTTTAAACATAGTTTCACATCTATGAATTTTCGTGTTTAAATATTAAGACCACTTGTAAAAAGTTTAAAGAAGTTGGAAAATGTACTTTACACACAGAAAGCAAAATGTAGATAAATAAATTCGCATTTAAATTTCCATCTCAAAACATATAAATAAATGCTAATATGAAGCTAGAAACATTGAATTAAATGCATTTTAGGAAAAAATTAAACATAGTTTTCTCATCTATGAACTTCCTTGTTAATATATAAACAGTACATGTAAAACGTTTTTCTGAGGTTGGAAAGTACTTTTCTACAAGCAACTAAAATGTAGACTGGAAATTCATATCCTGAGTTCAATTTTGAAAAGAATAATATAAATTGTAAAATGAAATGAGAAACATCTAAATAAATGCTTTTTTGAGAAATGTTTAAAGATGGTTTCACATCTATTTAACAGCACATGTAAAAAAAGTAGTTTTCTCCAAGACAGCAAAAGAATAATATAAATGTTAAAATGAAACTACAAACATAAAAATAAATGCATTTTTGAGAAATGTTTAAACATAGTATCAGATCTATGAATTTTTGTGTTTATATATGAAGACCACTTGTAAAAATTTTAGAGATGTTGGAAAATGTACTTTACACGCAGAAAGTAAAATGTAGATAAAGAAATTCGCATTTAAATTTCCATCTCAAAACATATAAATAATTGATACTATGAACATAGATACATTGAAATAAATGCATTTTAGGAAAAGATTAAACATAGTTTTCACATCTATGAACTTCCTTGTTAATGCATAAACAGTACATGTAAAACGTTTTTCTGAGGTTGCAAAGTACTTTTATACAAGCAACTAAAATGTAGACTGGAAATTCATATCCAGAGTTCAATTTTGAAAAGAATAATATAAATGGTAAAATGAAATGACAAACATAAATGCTTTTTTGAGAAATGTTTAAAGCTGGTTTCACATCTATGTAAAAAAAGTAGTTTTCTCCAGGAAAGCAAAAGAATAACATAAATGTTATAATGAAACTACAAACATAAAAATAAATGCATTTTTGAGAAATGTTTAAACATAGTATCAGATCTATGAATTTTTGTGTTTATATATTAAGACCACTTGTAAAAAGTTTAAAGAAGTTGGAAAATATACTTTACACACAGAAAGCAAAATGTAGATAAATAAATTCGCATTTAAATTTCCATCTCAAAACATATAAATAAATGCTAATATGAAGCTAGAAACATTGAATTAAATGCATTTTAGGAAAAAAATTAAACAGTTTTCTCATCTATGAACTTCCTTGTTAATATATAAACAGTACATGAAAAACGTTTTTCTGAGATTGGAAAGTACTTTTCTACAAGCAACTAAAATGTAGAATGAAAATTCACATTCAGATTTCAATTTTGAAAAGAATAATATAAATTGTAAAATGAAATGACAAACATCAAAATAAATGCTTTTTTGATAAATGTTTAAACATAGTTTCACATCTATGAATTTTTGTGTTTAAATATTAAGACCACTTGTAAAAAGTTTAGAGATGTTGGAAAATGTACTTTACACGCAGAAAGTAAAATGTAGATAAAGAAATTCGCATTTAAATTTCCATCTCAAAACATATAAATAATTGATACTATGAACATAGATACATTGAAATAAATGCATTTTAGGAAAAGATTAAACATAGTTTTCACATCTATGAACTTCCTTGTTAATGCATAAACAGTACATGTAAAACGTTTTTCTGAGGTTGCAAAGTACTTTTATACAAGCAACTAAAATGTAGACTGGAAATTCATATCCAGAGTTCAATTTTGAAAAGAATAATATAAATGGTAAAATGAAATGACAAACATAAATGCTTTTTTGAGAAATGTTTAAAGCTGGTTTCACATCTATGTAAAAAAAGTAGTTTTCTCCAGGAAAGCAAAAGAATAACATAAATGTTATAATGAAACTACAAACATAAAAATAAATGCATTTTTGAGAAATGTTTAAACATAGTATCAGATCTATGAATTTTTGTGTTTATATATTAAGACCACTTGTAAAAAGTTTAAAGAAGTTGGAAAATATACTTTACACACAGAAAGCAAAATGTAGATAAATAAATTCGCATTTAAATTTCCATCTCAAAACATATAAATAAATGCTAATATGAAGCTAGAAACATTGAATTAAATGCATTTTAGGAAAAAAATTAAACAGTTTTCTCATCTATGAACTTCCTTGTTAATATAGTACATGAAAAACGTTTTTCTGAGATTGGAAAGTACTTTTCTACAAGCAACTAAAATGTAGAATGAAAATTCACATTCAGATTTCAATTTTGAAAAGAATAATATAAATTGTAAAATGAAATGACAAACATCAAAATAAATGCTTTTTTGATAAATGTTTAAACATAGTTTCACATCTATGAATTTTTGTGTTTAAATATTAAGACCACTTGTAAAAAGTTTAGAGATGTTGGAAAATGTACTTTACACGCAGAAAGTAAAATGTAGATAAAGAAATTCGCATTTAAATTTCCATCTCAAAACATATAAATAATTGATACTATGAACATAGATACATTGAAATAAATGCATTTTAGGAAAAGATTAAACATAGTTTTCACATCTATGAACTTCCTTGTTAATGCATAAACAGTACATGTAAAACGTTTTTCTGAGGTTGCAAAGTACTTTTCTACAAGCAACTAAAATGTAGACTGAAAATTCACATCCAGAGTTCAATTTTGAAAAGAATAATATAAATGGTAAAATGAAATGACAAACATAAATGCTTTTTTGAGAAATGTTTAAAGCTGGTTTCACATCTATGAAACTGCACATGTAAAAAAATGTAGTTTTCTCCAAGACAGCAAAAGAATAATATAAATGTTAAAATGAAACTACAAACATAAAAATAAATGCATTTTTGAGAAATGTTTAAACATAGTTTCACATCTATGAATTTTCGTGTTTAAATATTAAGACCACTTGTAAAAAGTTTAAAGAAGTTGGAAAATGTACTTTACACACAGAAAGCAAAATGTAGATAAATAAATTCGCATTTAAATTTCCATCTCAAAACATAAATAATTGCTAATATGATCCAAGAAACATTGAAATAAATGCATTTTATGAAAAGATTAAACATAGATTTCACATCTATGATCTTCCTTGTTAATATATAAACAGTACATGTAAAACGTTTTTCTGAGGTTGGAAAGTACTTTTCTACAACCAACTTAAATGTAGACTGGAAATTCATATCCAGAGTTCAATTTTGAAAAGAATAATATAAATGGTAAAATGAAATGACAAACATCAAAATAAATGCCTTTTTGAGAAATGTTTGAAGCTGGTTTCACATCTATGAAACTGCACATGTAAAAAAAAGTAGTTTTCTCCAAGACAGCAAAAGAATAATATAAATGTTAAAATGAAACTACAAACATAAAAATAAATGCATTTTTGAGAAATGTTTAAACATAGTTTCACATCTATGAATTTTCGTGTTTAAATATTAAGACCACTTGTAAAAAGTTTAAAGAAGTTGGAAAATGTACTTTACACACAGAAAGCAAAATGTAGATAAATAAATTCGCATTTAAATTTCCATCTCAAAACATATAAATAAATGCTAATATGAAGCTAGAAACATTGAATTAAATGCATTTTAGGAAAAAATTAAACATAGTTTTCTCATCTATGAACTTCCTTGTTAATATATAAACAGTACATGTAAAACGTTTTTCTGAGGTTGGAAAGTACTTTTCTACAAGCAACTAAAATGTAGACTGGAAATTCATATCCTGAGTTCAATTTTGAAAAGAATAATATAAATTGTAAAATGAAATGAGAAACATCTAAATAAATGCTTTTTTGAGAAATGTTTAAAGATGGTTTCACATCTATTTAACAGCACATGTAAAAAAAGTAGTTTTCTCCAAGACAGCAAAAGAATAATATAAATGTTAAAATGAAACTACAAACATAAAAATAAATGCATTTTTGAGAAATGTTTAAACATAGTATCAGATCTATGAATTTTTGTGTTTATATATTAAGACCACTTGTAAAAATTTTAGAGATGTTGGAAAATGTACTTTACACGCAGAAAGTAAAATGTAGATAAAGAAATTCGCATTTAAATTTCCATCTCAAAACATATAAATAATTGATACTATGAACATAGATACATTGAAATAAATGCATTTTAGGAAAAGATTAAACATAGTTTTCACATCTATGAACTTCCTTGTTAATGCATAAACAGTACATGTAAAACGTTTTTCTGAGGTTGCAAAGTACTTTTATACAAGCAACTAAAATGTAGACTGGAAATTCATATCCAGAGTTCAATTTTGAAAAGAATAATATAAATGGTAAAATGAAATGACAAACATAAATGCTTTTTTGAGAAATGTTTAAAGCTGGTTTCACATCTATGTAAAAAAAGTAGTTTTCTCCAGGAAAGCAAAAGAATAACATAAATGTTATAATGAAACTACAAACATAAAAATAAATGCATTTTTGAGAAATGTTTAAACATAGTATCAGATCTATGAATTTTTGTGTTTATATATTAAGACCACTTGTAAAAAGTTTAAAGAAGTTGGAAAATATACTTTACACACAGAAAGCAAAATGTAGATAAATAAATTCGCATTTAAATTTCCATCTCAAAACATATAAATAAATGCTAATATGAAGCTAGAAACATTGAATTAAATGCATTTTAGGAAAAAAATTAAACAGTTTTCTCATCTATGAACTTCCTTGTTAATATATAAACAGTACATGAAAAACGTTTTTCTGAGATTGGAAAGTACTTTTCTACAAGCAACTAAAATGTAGAATGAAAATTCACATTCAGATTTCAATTTTTAAAAGAATAATATAAATTGTAAAATGAAATGACAAACATCAAAATAAATGCATTTTTGATAAATGTTTAAACATAGTTTCACATCTATGAATTTTTGTGTTTAAATATTAAGACCACTTGTAAAAAGTTTAGAGATGTTGGAAAATGTACTTTACACGCAGAAAGTAAAATGTAGATAAAGAAATTCGCATTTAAATTTCCATCTCAAAACATATAAATAATTGATACTATGAACATAGATACATTGAAATAAATGCATTTTAGGAAAAGATTAAACATAGTTTTCACATCTATGAACTTCCTTGTTAATGCATAAACAGTACATGTAAAACGTTTTTCTGAGGTTGCAAAGTACTTTTATACAAGCAACTAAAATGTAGACTGGAAATTCATATCCAGAGTTCAATTTTGAAAAGAATAATATAAATGGTAAAATGAAATGACAAACATAAATGCTTTTTTGAGAAATGTTTAAAGCTGGTTTCACATCTATGTAAAAAAAGTAGTTTTCTCCAGGAAAGCAAAAGAATAACATAAATGTTATAATGAAACTACAAACATAAAAATAAATGCATTTTTGAGAAATGTTTAAACATAGTATCAGATCTATGAATTTTTGTGTTTATATATTAAGACCACTTGTAAAAAGTTTAAAGAAGTTGGAAAATATACTTTACACACAGAAAGCAAAATGTAGATAAATAAATTCGCATTTAAATTTCCATCTCAAAACATATAAATAAATGCTAATATGAAGCTAGAAACATTGAATTAAATGCATTTTAGGAAAAAAATTAAACAGTTTTCTCATCTATGAACTTCCTTGTTAATATAGTACATGAAAAACGTTTTTCTGAGATTGGAAAGTACTTTTCTACAAGCAACTAAAATGTAGAATGAAAATTCACATTCAGATTTCAATTTTGAAAAGAATAATATAAATTGTAAAATGAAATGACAAACATCAAAATAAATGCTTTTTTGATAAATGTTTAAACATAGTTTCACATCTATGAATTTTTGTGTTTAAATATTAAGACCACTTGTAAAAAGTTTAGAGATGTTGGAAAATGTACTTTACACGCAGAAAGTAAAATGTAGATAAAGAAATTCGCATTTAAATTTCCATCTCAAAACATATAAATAATTGATACTATGAACATAGATACATTGAAATAAATGCATTTTAGGAAAAGATTAAACATAGTTTTCACATCTATGAACTTCCTTGTTAATGCATAAACAGTACATGTAAAACGTTTTTCTGAGGTTGCAAAGTACTTTTCTACAAGCAACTAAAATGTAGACTGAAAATTCACATCCAGAGTTCAATTTTGAAAAGAATAATATAAATGGTAAAATGAAATGACAAACATAAATGCTTTTTTGAGAAATGTTTAAAGCTGGTTTCACATCTATGAAACTGCACATGTAAAAAAATGTAGTTTTCTCCAAGACAGCAAAAGAATAATATAAATGTTAAAATGAAACTACAAACATAAAAATAAATGCATTTTTGAGAAATGTTTAAACATAGTTTCACATCTATGAATTTTCGTGTTTAAATATTAAGACCACTTGTAAAAAGTTTAAAGAAGTTGGAAAATGTACTTTACACACAGAAAGCAAAATGTAGATAAATAAATTCGCATTTAAATTTCCATCTCAAAACATAAATAATTGCTAATATGATCCAAGAAACATTGAAATAAATGCATTTTATGAAAAGATTAAACATAGATTTCACATCTATGATCTTCCTTGTTAATATATAAACAGTACATGTAAAACGTTTTTCTGAGGTTGGAAAGTACTTTTCTACAACCAACTTAAATGTAGACTGGAAATTCATATCCAGAGTTCAATTTTGAAAAGAATAATATAAATGGTAAAATGAAATGACAAACATCAAAATAAATGCCTTTTTGAGAAATGTTTGAAGCTGGTTTCACATCTATGAAACTGCACATGTAAAAAAAAGTAGTTTTCTCCAAGACAGCAAAAGAATAATATAAATGTTAAAATGAAACTACAAACATAAAAATAAATGCATTTTTGAGAAATGTTTAAACATAGTTTCACATCTATGAATTTTCGTGTTTAAATATTAAGACCACTTGTAAAAAGTTTAAAGAAGTTGGAAAATGTACTTTACACACAGAAAGCAAAATGTAGATAAATAAATTCGCATTTAAATTTCCATCTCAAAACATATAAATAAATGCTAATATGAAGCTAGAAACATTGAATTAAATGCATTTTAGGAAAAAATTAAACATAGTTTTCTCATCTATGAACTTCCTTGTTAATATATAAACAGTACATGTAAAACGTTTTTCTGAGGTTGGAAAGTACTTTTCTACAAGCAACTAAAATGTAGACTGGAAATTCATATCCTGAGTTCAATTTTGAAAAGAATAATATAAATTGTAAAATGAAATGAGAAACATCTAAATAAATGCTTTTTTGAGAAATGTTTAAAGATGGTTTCACATCTATTTAACAGCACATGTAAAAAAAGTAGTTTTCTCCAAGACAGCAAAAGAATAATATAAATGTTAAAATGAAACTACAAACATAAAAATAAATGCATTTTTGAGAAATGTTTAAACATAGTATCAGATCTATGAATTTTTGTGTTTATATATTAAGACCACTTGTAAAAATTTTAGAGATGTTGGAAAATGTACTTTACACGCAGAAAGTAAAATGTAGATAAAGAAATTCGCATTTAAATTTCCATCTCAAAACATATAAATAATTGATACTATGAACATAGATACATTGAAATAAATGCATTTTAGGAAAAGATTAAACATAGTTTTCACATCTATGAACTTCCTTGTTAATGCATAAACAGTACATGTAAAACGTTTTTCTGAGGTTGCAAAGTACTTTTATACAAGCAACTAAAATGTAGACTGGAAATTCATATCCAGAGTTCAATTTTGAAAAGAATAATATAAATGGTAAAATGAAATGACAAACATAAATGCTTTTTTGAGAAATGTTTAAAGCTGGTTTCACATCTATGTAAAAAAAGTAGTTTTCTCCAGGAAAGCAAAAGAATAACATAAATGTTATAATGAAACTACAAACATAAAAATAAATGCATTTTTGAGAAATGTTTAAACATAGTATCAGATCTATGAATTTTTGTGTTTATATATTAAGACCACTTGTAAAAAGTTTAAAGAAGTTGGAAAATATACTTTACACACAGAAAGCAAAATGTAGATAAATAAATTCGCATTTAAATTTCCATCTCAAAACATATAAATAAATGCTAATATGAAGCTAGAAACATTGAATTAAATGCATTTTAGGAAAAAAATTAAACAGTTTTCTCATCTATGAACTTCCTTGTTAATATATAAACAGTACATGAAAAACGTTTTTCTGAGATTGGAAAGTACTTTTCTACAAGCAACTAAAATGTAGAATGAAAATTCACATTCAGATTTCAATTTTGAAAAGAATAATATAAATTGTAAAATGAAATGACAAACATCAAAATAAATGCATTTTTGATAAATGTTTAAACATAGTTTCACATCTATGAATTTTTGTGTTTAAATATTAAGACCACTTGTAAAAAGTTTAGAGATGTTGGAAAATGTACTTTACACGCAGAAAGTAAAATGTAGATAAAGAAATTCGCATTTAAATTTCCATCTCAAAACATATAAATAATTGATACTATGAACATAGATACATTGAAATAAATGCATTTTAGGAAAAGATTAAACATAGTTTTCACATCTATGAACTTCCTTGTTAATGCATAAACAGTACATGTAAAACGTTTTTCTGAGGTTGCAAAGTACTTTTATACAAGCAACTAAAATGTAGACTGGAAATTCATATCCAGAGTTCAATTTTGAAAAGAATAATATAAATGGTAAAATGAAATGACAAACATAAATGCTTTTTTGAGAAATGTTTAAAGCTGGTTTCACATCTATGTAAAAAAAGTAGTTTTCTCCAGGAAAGCAAAAGAATAACATAAATGTTATAATGAAACTACAAACATAAAAATAAATGCATTTTTGAGAAATGTTTAAACATAGTATCAGATCTATGAATTTTTGTGTTTATATATTAAGACCACTTGTAAAAAGTTTAAAGAAGTTGGAAAATATACTTTACACACAGAAAGCAAAATGTAGATAAATAAATTCGCATTTAAATTTCCATCTCAAAACATATAAATAAATGCTAATATGAAGCTAGAAACATTGAATTAAATGCATTTTAGGAAAAAAATTAAACAGTTTTCTCATCTATGAACTTCCTTGTTAATATAGTACATGAAAAACGTTTTTCTGAGATTGGAAAGTACTTTTCTACAAGCAACTAAAATGTAGAATGAAAATTCACATTCAGATTTCAATTTTGAAAAGAATAATATAAATTGTAAAATGAAATGACAAACATCAAAATAAATGCTTTTTTGATAAATGTTTAAACATAGTTTCACATCTATGAATTTTTGTGTTTAAATATTAAGACCACTTGTAAAAAGTTTAGAGATGTTGGAAAATGTACTTTACACGCAGAAAGTAAAATGTAGATAAAGAAATTCGCATTTAAATTTCCATCTCAAAACATATAAATAATTGATACTATGAACATAGATACATTGAAATAAATGCATTTTAGGAAAAGATTAAACATAGTTTTCACATCTATGAACTTCCTTGTTAATGCATAAACAGTACATGTAAAACGTTTTTCTGAGGTTGCAAAGTACTTTTCTACAAGCAACTAAAATGTAGACTGAAAATTCACATCCAGAGTTCAATTTTGAAAAGAATAATATAAATGGTAAAATGAAATGACAAACATAAATGCTTTTTTGAGAAATGTTTAAAGCTGGTTTCACATCTATGAAACTGCACATGTAAAAAAATGTAGTTTTCTCCAAGACAGCAAAAGAATAATATAAATGTTAAAATGAAACTACAAACATAAAAATAAATGCATTTTTGAGAAATGTTTAAACATAGTTTCACATCTATGAATTTTCGTGTTTAAATATTAAGACCACTTGTAAAAAGTTTAAAGAAGTTGGAAAATGTACTTTACACACAGAAAGCAAAATGTAGATAAATAAATTCGCATTTAAATTTCCATCTCAAAACATAAATAATTGCTAATATGATCCAAGAAACATTGAAATAAATGCATTTTATGAAAAGATTAAACATAGATTTCACATCTATGATCTTCCTTGTTAATATATAAACAGTACATGTAAAACGTTTTTCTGAGGTTGGAAAGTACTTTTCTACAACCAACTTAAATGTAGACTGGAAATTCATATCCAGAGTTCAATTTTGAAAAGAATAATATAAATGGTAAAATGAAATGACAAACATCAAAATAAATGCCTTTTTGAGAAATGTTTGAAGCTGGTTTCACATCTATGAAACTGCACATGTAAAAAAAAGTAGTTTTCTCCAAGACAGCAAAAGAATAATATAAATGTTAAAATGAAACTACAAACATAAAAATAAATGCATTTTTGAGAAATGTTTAAACATAGTTTCACATCTATGAATTTTCGTGTTTAAATATTAAGACCACTTGTAAAAAGTTTAAAGAAGTTGGAAAATGTACTTTACACACAGAAAGCAAAATGTAGATAAATAAATTCGCATTTAAATTTCCATCTCAAAACATATAAATAAATGCTAATATGAAGCTAGAAACATTGAATTAAATGCATTTTAGGAAAAAATTAAACATAGTTTTCTCATCTATGAACTTCCTTGTTAATATATAAACAGTACATGTAAAACGTTTTTCTGAGGTTGGAAAGTACTTTTCTACAAGCAACTAAAATGTAGACTGGAAATTCATATCCTGAGTTCAATTTTGAAAAGAATAATATAAATTGTAAAATGAAATGAGAAACATCTAAATAAATGCTTTTTTGAGAAATGTTTAAAGATGGTTTCACATCTATTTAACAGCACATGTAAAAAAAGTAGTTTTCTCCAAGACAGCAAAAGAATAATATAAATGTTAAAATGAAACTACAAACATAAAAATAAATGCATTTTTGAGAAATGTTTAAACATAGTATCAGATCTATGAATTTTTGTGTTTATATATTAAGACCACTTGTAAAAATTTTAGAGATGTTGGAAAATGTACTTTACACGCCGAAAGTAAAATGTAGATAAAGAAATTTGCATTTAAATTTCCATCTCAAAACATATAAATAATTGATACTATGAACATAGATACATTGAAATAAATGCATTTTAGGAAAAGATTAAACATAGTTTTCACATCTATGAACTTCCTTGTTAATGCATAAACAGTACATGTAAAACGTTTTTCTGAGGTTGCAAAGTACTTTTATACAAGCAACTAAAATGTAGACTGGAAATTCATATCCAGAGTTCAATTTTGAAAAGAATAATATAAATGGTAAAATGAAATGACAAACATAAATGCTTTTTTGAGAAATGTTTAAAGCTGGTTTCACATCTATGTAAAAAAAGTAGTTTTCTCCAGGAAAGCAAAAGAATAACATAAATGTTATAATGAAACTACAAACATAAAAATAAATGCATTTTTGAGAAATGTTTAAACATAGTATCAGATCTATGAATTTTTGTGTTTATATATTAAGACCACTTGTAAAAAGTTTAAAGAAGTTGGAAAATATACTTTACACACAGAAAGCAAAATGTAGATAAATAAATTCGCATTTAAATTTCCATCTCAAAACATATAAATAAATGCTAATATGAAGCTAGAAACATTGAATTAAATGCATTTTAGGAAAAAAATTAAACAGTTTTCTCATCTATGAACTTCCTTGTTAATATATAAACAGTACATGAAAAACGTTTTTCTGAGATTGGAAAGTACTTTTCTACAAGCAACTAAAATGTAGAATGAAAATTCACATTCAGATTTCAATTTTGAAAAGAATAATATAAATTGTAAAATGAAATGACAAACATCAAAATAAATGCTTTTTTGATAAATGTTTAAACATAGTTTCACATCTATGAATTTTTGTGTTTAAATATTAAGACCACTTGTAAAAAGTTTAGAGATGTTGGAAAATGTACTTTACACGCAGAAAGTAAAATGTAGATAAAGAAATTCGCATTTAAATTTCCATCTCAAAACATATAAATAATTGATACTATGAACATAGATACATTGAAATAAATGCATTTTAGGAAAAGATTAAACATAGTTTTCACATCTATGAACTTCCTTGTTAATGCATAAACAGTACATGTAAAACGTTTTTCTGAGGTTGCAAAGTACTTTTATACAAGCAACTAAAATGTAGACTGGAAATTCATATCCAGAGTTCAATTTTGAAAAGAATAATATAAATGGTAAAATGAAATGACAAACATAAATGCTTTTTTGAGAAATGTTTAAAGCTGGTTTCACATCTATGTAAAAAAAGTAGTTTTCTCCAGGAAAGCAAAAGAATAACATAAATGTTATAATGAAACTACAAACATAAAAATAAATGCATTTTTGAGAAATGTTTAAACATAGTATCAGATCTATGAATTTTTGTGTTTATATATTAAGACCACTTGTAAAAAGTTTAAAGAAGTTGGAAAATATACTTTACACACAGAAAGCAAAATGTAGATAAATAAATTCGCATTTAAATTTCCATCTCAAAACATATAAATAAATGCTAATATGAAGCTAGAAACATTGAATTAAATGCATTTTAGGAAAAAAATTAAACAGTTTTCTCATCTATGAACTTCCTTGTTAATATAGTACATGAAAAACGTTTTTCTGAGATTGGAAAGTACTTTTCTACAAGCAACTAAAATGTAGAATGAAAATTCACATTCAGATTTCAATTTTGAAAAGAATAATATAAATTGTAAAATGAAATGACAAACATCAAAATAAATGCTTTTTTGATAAATGTTTAAACATAGTTTCACATCTATGAATTTTTGTGTTTAAATATTAAGACCACTTGTAAAAAGTTTAGAGATGTTGGAAAATGTACTTTACACGCAGAAAGTAAAATGTAGATAAAGAAATTCGCATTTAAATTTCCATCTCAAAACATATAAATAATTGATACTATGAACATAGATACATTGAAATAAATGCATTTTAGGAAAAGATTAAACATAGTTTTCACATCTATGAACTTCCTTGTTAATGCATAAACAGTACATGTAAAACGTTTTTCTGAGGTTGCAAAGTACTTTTCTACAAGCAACTAAAATGTAGACTGAAAATTCACATCCAGAGTTCAATTTTGAAAAGAATAATATAAATGGTAAAATGAAATGACAAACATAAATGCTTTTTTGAGAAATGTTTAAAGCTGGTTTCACATCTATGAAACTGCACATGTAAAAAAATGTAGTTTTCTCCAAGACAGCAAAAGAATAATATAAATGTTAAAATGAAACTACAAACATAAAAATAAATGCATTTTTGAGAAATGTTTAAACATAGTTTCACATCTATGAATTTTCGTGTTTAAATATTAAGACCACTTGTAAAAAGTTTAAAGAAGTTGGAAAATGTACTTTACACACAGAAAGCAAAATGTAGATAAATAAATTCGCATTTAAATTTCCATCTCAAAACATAAATAATTGCTAATATGATCCAAGAAACATTGAAATAAATGCATTTTATGAAAAGATTAAACATAGATTTCACATCTATGATCTTCCTTGTTAATATATAAACAGTACATGTAAAACGTTTTTCTGAGGTTGGAAAGTACTTTTCTACAACCAACTTAAATGTAGACTGGAAATTCATATCCAGAGTTCAATTTTGAAAATAATAATATAAATGGTAAAATGAAATGACAAACATCAAAATAAATGCCTTTTTGAGAAATGTTTGAAGCTGGTTTCACATCTATGAAACTGCACATGTAAAAAAAAGTAGTTTTCTCCAAGACAGCAAAAGAATAATATAAATGTTAAAATGAAACTACAAACATAAAAATAAATGCATTTTTGAGAAATGTTTAAACATAGTTTCACATCTATGAATTTTCGTGTTTAAATATTAAGACCACTTGTAAAAAGTTTAAAGAAGTTGGAAAATGTACTTTACACACAGAAAGCAAAATGTAGATAAATAAATTCGCATTTAAATTTCCATCTCAAAACATATAAATAAATGCTAATATGAAGCTAGAAACATTGAATTAAATGCATTTTAGGAAAAAATTAAACATAGTTTTCTCATCTATGAACTTCCTTGTTAATATATAAACAGTACATGTAAAACGTTTTTCTGAGGTTGGAAAGTACTTTTCTACAAGCAACTAAAATGTAGACTGGAAATTCATATCCTGAGTTCAATTTTGAAAAGAATAATATAAATGGTAAAATGAAATGAGAAACATCTAAATAAATGCTTTTTTGAGAAATGTTTAAAGATGGTTTCACATCTATTTAACAGCACATGTAAAAAAAGTAGTTTTCTCCAAGACAGCAAAAGAATAATATAAATGTTAAAATGAAACTACAAACATAAAAATAAATGCATTTTTGAGAAATGTTTAAACATAGTATCAGATCTATGAATTTTTGTGTTTATATATTAAGACCACTTGTAAAAATTTTAGAGATGTTGGAAAATGTACTTTACACGCAGAAAGTAAAATGTAGATAAAGAAATTCGCATTTAAATTTCCATCTCAAAACATATAAATAATTGATACTATGAACATAGATACATTGAAATAAATGCATTTTAGGAAAAGATTAAACATAGTTTTCACATCTATGAACTTCCTTGTTAATGCATAAACAGTACATGTAAAACGTTTTTCTGAGGTTGCAAAGTACTTTTATACAAGCAACTAAAATGTAGACTGGAAATTCATATCCAGAGTTCAATTTTGAAAAGAATAATATAAATGGTAAAATGAAATGACAAACATAAATGCTTTTTTGAGAAATGTTTAAAGCTGGTTTCACATCTATGTAAAAAAAGTAGTTTTCTCCAGGAAAGCAAAAGAATAACATAAATGTTATAATGAAACTACAAACATAAAAATAAATGCATTTTTGAGAAATGTTTAAACATAGTATCAGATCTATGAATTTTTGTGTTTATATATTAAGACCACTTGTAAAAAGTTTAAAGAAGTTGGAAAATATACTTTACACACAGAAAGCAAAATGTAGATAAATAAATTCGCATTTAAATTTCCATCTCAAAACATATAAATAAATGCTAATATGAAGCTAGAAACATTGAATTAAATGCATTTTAGGAAAAAAATTAAACAGTTTTCTCATCTATGAACTTCCTTGTTAATATATAAACAGTACATGAAAAACGTTTTTCTGAGATTGGAAAGTACTTTTCTACAAGCAACTAAAATGTAGAATGAAAATTCACATTCAGATTTCAATTTTGAAAAGAATAATATAAATTGTAAAATGAAATGACAAACATCAAAATAAATGCTTTTTTGATAAATGTTTAAACATAGTTTCACATCTATGAATTTTTGTGTTTAAATATTAAGACCACTTGTAAAAAGTTTAGAGATGTTGGAAAATGTACTTTACACGCAGAAAGTAAAATGTAGATAAAGAAATTCGCATTTAAATTTCCATCTCAAAACATATAAATAATTGATACTATGAACATAGATACATTGAAATAAATGCATTTTAGGAAAAGATTAAACATAGTTTTCACATCTATGAACTTCCTTGTTAATGCATAAACAGGACATGTAAAACGTTTTTCTGAGGTTGCAAAGTACTTTTATACAAGCAACTAAAATGTAGACTGGAAATTCATATCCAGAGTTCAATTTTGAAAAGAATAATATAAATGGCAAAATGAAATGACAAACATAAATGCTTTTTTGAGAAATGTTTAAAGCTGGTTTCACATCTATGTAAAAAAAGTAGTTTTCTCCAGGAAAGCAAAAGAATAACATAAATGTTATAATGAAACTACAAACATAAAAATAAATGCATTTTTGAGAAATGTTTAAACATAGTATCAGATCTATGAATTTTTGTGTTTATATATTAAGACCACTTGTAAAAAGTTTAAAGAAGTTGGAAAATATACTTTACACACAGAAAGCAAAATGTAGATAAATAAATTCGCATTTAAATTTCCATCTCAAAACATATAAATAAATGCTAATATGAAGCTAGAAACATTGAATTAAATGCATTTTAGGAAAAAAATTAAACAGTTTTCTCATCTATGAACTTCCTTGTTAATATAGTACATGAAAAACGTTTTTCTGAGATTGGAAAGTACTTTTCTACAAGCAACTAAAATGTAGAATGAAAATTCACATTCAGATTTCAATTTTGAAAAGAATAATATAAATTGTAAAATGAAATGACAAACATCAAAATAAATGCTTTTTTGATAAATGTTTAAACATAGTTTCACATCTATGAATTTTTGTGTTTAAATATTAAGACCACTTGTAAAAAGTTTAGAGATGTTGGAAAATGTACTTTACACGCAGAAAGTAAAATGTAGATAAAGAAATTCGCATTTAAATTTCCATCTCAAAACATATAAATAATTGATACTATGAACATAGATACATTGAAATAAATGCATTTTAGGAAAAGATTAAACATAGTTTTCAAATCTATGAACTTCCTTGTTAATGCATAAACAGTACATGTAAAACGTTTTTCTGAGGTTGCAAAGTACTTTTCTACAAGCAACTAAAATGTAGACTGAAAATTCACATCCAGAGTTCAATTTTGAAAAGAATAATATAAATGGTAAAATGAAATGACAAACATAAATGCTTTTTTGAGAAATGTTTAAAGCTGGTTTCACATCTATGAAACTGCACATGTAAAAAAATGTAGTTTTCTCCAAGACAGCAAAAGAATAATATAAATGTTAAAATGAAACTACAAACATAAAAATAAATGCATTTTTGAGAAATGTTTAAACATAGTTTCACATCTATGAATTTTCGTGTTTAAATATTAAGACCACTTGTAAAAAGTTTAAAGAAGTTGGAAAATGTACTTTACACACAGAAAGCAAAATGTAGATAAATAAATTCGCATTTAAATTTCCATCTCAAAACATAAATAATTGCTAATATGATCCAAGAAACATTGAAATAAATGCATTTTATGAAAAGATTAAACATAGATTTCACATCTATGATCTTCCTTGTTAATATATAAACAGTACATGTAAAACGTTTTTCTGAGGTTGGAAAGTACTTTTCTACAACCAACTTAAATGTAGACTGGAAATTCATATCCAGAGTTCAATTTTGAAAAGAATAATATAAATGGTAAAATGAAATGACAAACATCAAAATAAATGCCTTTTTGAGAAATGTTTGAAGCTGGTTTCACATCTATGAAACAGCACATGTAAAAAGAGTAGTTTTCTCCAGGAAAGCAAAAGAATAACATAAATGTTAAAATGAAACTACAAACATAACAATAAATGCATTTTTGAGAAATGTTTAAACATAGTATCAGATCTATGAATTTTTGTGTTTATATATTAAGACCACTTGTAAAAAGTTTAAAGAAGTTGGAAAATATAGTTTACACACAGAAAGCAAAATGTAGATAAATAAATTCGCATTTAAATTTCCATCTCAAAACATATAAATAAATGCTAATATGAAGCTAGAAACATTGAATTAAATGCATTTTAGGAAAAAATTAAACATAGTTTTCTCATCTATGAACTTCCTTGTTAATATATAAACAGTACATGTAAAACGTTTTTCTGAGGTTGGAAAGTACTTTTCTACAAGCAACCAAAATGTAGACTGGAAATTCATATCCTGAGTTCAATTTTGAAAAGAATAATATAAATTGTAAAATGAAATGAGAAACATCAAAAAAAATGCTTTTTTGAGAAATGTTTAAAGATGGTTTCACATCTATTTAACAGCATATGTAAAAAAAGTAGTTTTCTCCAAGACAGCAAAAGAATAATATAAATGTTAAAATGAAACTACAAACATAAAAATAAATGCATTTTTGAGAAATGGTTAAACATAGTATCAGATCTATGAATTTTTGTGTTTATATATTAAGACCACTTGTAAAAATTTTAGAGATGTTGGAAAATGTACTTTACACGCCGAAAGTAAAATGTAGATAAAGAAATTTGCATTTAAATTTCCATCTCAAAACATATAAATAATTGATACTATGAACATAGATACATTGAAATAAATGCATTTTAGGAAAAGATTAAACATAGTTTTCACATCTATGAACTTCCTTGTTAATGCATAAACAGTACATGTAAAACGTTTTTCTGAGGTTGCAAAGTACTTTTATACAAGCAACTAAAATGTAGACTGGAAATTCATATCCAGAGTTCAATTTTGAAAAGAATAATATAAATGGTAAAATGAAATGACAAACATAAATGCTTTTTTGAGAAATGTTTAAAGCTGGTTTCACATCTATGTAAAAAAAGTAGTTTTCTCCAGGAAAGCAAAAGAATAACATAAATGTTATAATGAAACTACAAACATAAAAATAAATGCATTTTTGAGAAATGTTTAAACATAGTATCAGATCTATGAATTTTTGTGTTTATATATTAAGACCACTTGTAAAAAGTTTAAAGAAGTTGGAAAATATACTTTACACACAGAAAGCAAAATGTAGATAAATAAATTCGCATTTAAATTTCCATCTCAAAACATATAAATAAATGCTAATATGAAGCTAGAAACATTGAATTAAATGCATTTTAGGAAAAAAATTAAACAGTTTTCTCATCTATGAACTTCCTTGTTAATATATAAACAGTACATGAAAAACGTTTTTCTGAGATTGGAAAGTACTTTTCTACAAGCAACTAAAATGTAGAATGAAAATTCACATTCAGATTTCAATTTTGAAAAGAATAATATAAATTGTAAAATGAAATGACAAACATCAAAATAAATGCTTTTTTGATAAATGTTTGAAGCTGGTTTCACATCTATGAAACTGCACATGTAAAAAAAAGTAGTTTTCTCCAAGACAGCAAAAGAATAATATAAATGTTAAAATGAAACTACAAACATAAAAATAAATGCATTTTTGAGAAATGTTTAAACATAGTTTCACATCTATGAATTTTCGTGTTTAAATATTAAGACCACTTGTAAAAAGTTTAAAGAAGTTGGAAAATGTACTTTACACACAGAAAGCAAAATGTAGATAAATAAATTCGCATTTAAATTTCCATCTCAAAACATATAAATAAATGCTAATATGAAGCTAGAAACATTGAATTAAATGCATTTTAGGAAAAAATTAAACATAGTTTTCTCATCTATGAACTTCCTTGTTAATATATAAACAGTACATGTAAAACGTTTTTCTGAGGTTGGAAAGTACTTTTCTACAAGCAACTAAAATGTAGACTGGAAATTCATATCCTGAGTTCAATTTTGAAAAGAATAATATAAATTGTAAAATGAAATGAGAAACATCTAAATAAATGCTTTTTTGAGAAATGTTTAAAGATGGTTTCACATCTATTTAACAGCACATGTAAAAAAAGTAGTTTTCTCCAAGACAGCAAAAGAATAATATAAATGTTAAAATGAAACTACAAACATAAAAATAAATGCATTTTTGAGAAATGTTTAAACATAGTATCAGATCTATGAATTTTTGTGTTTATATATTAAGACCACTTGTAAAAATTTTAGAGATGTTGGAAAATGTACTTTACACGCCGAAAGTAAAATGTAGATAAAGAAATTTGCATTTAAATTTCCATCTCAAAACATATAAATAATTGATACTATGAACATAGATACATTGAAATAAATGCATTTTAGGAAAAGATTAAACATAGTTTTCACATCTATGAACTTCCTTGTTAATGCATAAACAGTACATGTAAAACGTTTTTCTGAGGTTGCAAAGTACTTTTATACAAGCAACTAAAATGTAGACTGGAAATTCATATCCAGAGTTCAATTTTGAAAAGAATAATATAAATGGTAAAATGAAATGACAAACATAAATGCTTTTTTGAGAAATGTTTAAAGCTGGTTTCACATCTATGTAAAAAAAGTAGTTTTCTCCAGGAAAGCAAAAGAATAACATAAATGTTATAATGAAACTACAAACATAAAAATAAATGCATTTTTGAGAAATGTTTAAACATAGTATCAGATCTATGAATTTTTGTGTTTATATATTAAGACCACTTGTAAAAAGTTTAAAGAAGTTGGAAAATATACTTTACACACAGAAAGCAAAATGTAGATAAATAAATTCGCATTTAAATTTCCATCTCAAAACATATAAATAAATGCTAATATGAAGCTAGAAACATTGAATTAAATGCATTTTAGGAAAAAAATTAAACAGTTTTCTCATCTATGAACTTCCTTGTTAATATATAAACAGTACATGAAAAACGTTTTTCTGAGATTGGAAAGTACTTTTCTACAAGCAACTAAAATGTAGAATGAAAATTCACATTCAGATTTCAATTTTGAAAAGAATAATATAAATTGTAAAATGAAATGACAAACATCAAAATAAATGCTTTTTTGATAAATGTTTAAACATAGTTTCACATCTATGAATTTTTGTGTTTAAATATTAAGACCACTTGTAAAAAGTTTAGAGATGTTGGAAAATGTACTTTACACGCAGAAAGTAAAATGTAGATAAAGAAATTCGCATTTAAATTTCCATCTCAAAACATATAAATAATTGATACTATGAACATAGATACATTGAAATAAATGCATTTTAGGAAAAGATTAAACATAGTTTTCACATCTATGAACTTCCTTGTTAATGCATAAACAGTACATGTAAAACGTTTTTCTGAGGTTGCAAAGTACTTTTATACAAGCAACTAAAATGTAGACTGGAAATTCATATCCAGAGTTCAATTTTGAAAAGAATAATATAAATGGTAAAATGAAATGACAAACATAAATGCTTTTTTGAGAAATGTTTAAAGCTGGTTTCACATCTATGTAAAAAAAGTAGTTTTCTCCAGGAAAGCAAAAGAATAACATAAATGTTATAATGAAACTACAAACATAAAAATAAATGCATTTTTGAGAAATGTTTAAACATAGTATCAGATCTATGAATTTTTGTGTTTATATATTAAGACCACTTGTAAAAAGTTTAAAGAAGTTGGAAAATATACTTTACACACAGAAAGCAAAATGTAGATAAATAAATTCGCATTTAAATTTCCATCTCAAAACATATAAATAAATGCTAATATGAAGCTAGAAACATTGAATTAAATGCATTTTAGGAAAAAAATTAAACAGTTTTCTCATCTATGAACTTCCTTGTTAATATAGTACATGAAAAACGTTTTTCTGAGATTGGAAAGTACTTTTCTACAAGCAACTAAAATGTAGAATGAAAATTCACATTCAGATTTCAATTTTGAAAAGAATAATATAAATTGTAAAATGAAATGACAAACATCAAAATAAATGCTTTTTTGATAAATGTTTAAACATAGTTTCACATCTATGAATTTTTGTGTTTAAATATTAAGACCACTTGTAAAAAGTTTAGAGATGTTGGAAAATGTACTTTACACGCAGAAAGTAAAATGTAGATAAAGAAATTCGCATTTAAATTTCCATCTCAAAACATATAAATAATTGATACTATGAACATAGATACATTGAAATAAATGCATTTTAGGAAAAGATTAAACATAGTTTTCACATCTATGAACTTCCTTGTTAATGCATAAACAGTACATGTAAAACGTTTTTCTGAGGTTGCAAAGTACTTTTCTACAAGCAACTAAAATGTAGACTGAAAATTCACATCCAGAGTTCAATTTTGAAAAGAATAATATAAATGGTAAAATGAAATGACAAACATAAATGCTTTTTTGAGAAATGTTTAAAGCTGGTTTCACATCTATGAAACTGCACATGTAAAAAAATGTAGTTTTCTCCAAGACAGCAAAAGAATAATATAAATGTTAAAATGAAACTACAAACATAAAAATAAATGCATTTTTGAGAAATGTTTAAACATAGTTTCACATCTATGAATTTTCGTGTTTAAATATTAAGACCACTTGTAAAAAGTTTAAAGAAGTTGGAAAATGTACTTTACACACAGAAAGCAAAATGTAGATAAATAAATTCGCATTTAAATTTCCATCTCAAAACATAAATAATTGCTAATATGATCCAAGAAACATTGAAATAAATGCATTTTATGAAAAGATTAAACATAGATTTCACATCTATGATCTTCCTTGTTAATATATAAACAGTACATGTAAAACGTTTTTCTGAGGTTGGAAAGTACTTTTCTACAACCAACTTAAATGTAGACTGGAAATTCATATCCAGAGTTCAATTTTGAAAATAATAATATAAATGGTAAAATGAAATGACAAACATCAAAATAAATGCCTTTTTGAGAAATGTTTGAAGCTGGTTTCACATCTATGAAACTGCACATGTAAAAAAAAGTAGTTTTCTCCAAGACAGCAAAAGAATAATATAAATGTTAAAATGAAACTACAAACATAAAAATAAATGCATTTTTGAGAAATGTTTAAACATAGTTTCACATCTATGAATTTTCGTGTTTAAATATTAAGACCACTTGTAAAAAGTTTAAAGAAGTTGGAAAATGTACTTTACACACAGAAAGCAAAATGTAGATAAATAAATTCGCATTTAAATTTCCATCTCAAAACATATAAATAAATGCTAATATGAAGCTAGAAACATTGAATTAAATGCATTTTAGGAAAAAATTAAACATAGTTTTCTCATCTATGAACTTCCTTGTTAATATATAAACAGTACATGTAAAACGTTTTTCTGAGGTTGGAAAGTACTTTTCTACAAGCAACTAAAATGTAGACTGGAAATTCATATCCTGAGTTCAATTTTGAAAAGAATAATATAAATGGTAAAATGAAATGAGAAACATCTAAATAAATGCTTTTTTGAGAAATGTTTAAAGATGGTTTCACATCTATTTAACAGCACATGTAAAAAAAGTAGTTTTCTCCAAGACAGCAAAAGAATAATATAAATGTTAAAATGAAACTACAAACATAAAAATAAATGCATTTTTGAGAAATGTTTAAACATAGTATCAGATCTATGAATTTTTGTGTTTATATATTAAGACCACTTGTAAAAATTTTAGAGATGTTGGAAAATGTACTTTACACGCAGAAAGTAAAATGTAGATAAAGAAATTCGCATTTAAATTTCCATCTCAAAACATATAAATAATTGATACTATGAACATAGATACATTGAAATAAATGCATTTTAGGAAAAGATTAAACATAGTTTTCACATCTATGAACTTCCTTGTTAATGCATAAACAGTACATGTAAAACGTTTTTCTGAGGTTGCAAAGTACTTTTATACAAGCAACTAAAATGTAGACTGGAAATTCATATCCAGAGTTCAATTTTGAAAAGAATAATATAAATGGTAAAATGAAATGACAAACATAAATGCTTTTTTGAGAAATGTTTAAAGCTGGTTTCACATCTATGTAAAAAAAGTAGTTTTCTCCAGGAAAGCAAAAGAATAACATAAATGTTATAATGAAACTACAAACATAAAAATAAATGCATTTTTGAGAAATGTTTAAACATAGTATCAGATCTATGAATTTTTGTGTTTATATATTAAGACCACTTGTAAAAAGTTTAAAGAAGTTGGAAAATATACTTTACACACAGAAAGCAAAATGTAGATAAATAAATTCGCATTTAAATTTCCATCTCAAAACATATAAATAAATGCTAATATGAAGCTAGAAACATTGAATTAAATGCATTTTAGGAAAAAAATTAAACAGTTTTCTCATCTATGAACTTCCTTGTTAATATATAAACAGTACATGAAAAACGTTTTTCTGAGATTGGAAAGTACTTTTCTACAAGCAACTAAAATGTAGAATGAAAATTCACATTCAGATTTCAATTTTGAAAAGAATAATATAAATTGTAAAATGAAATGACAAACATCAAAATAAATGCTTTTTTGATAAATGTTTAAACATAGTTTCACATCTATGAATTTTTGTGTTTAAATATTAAGACCACTTGTAAAAAGTTTAGAGATGTTGGAAAATGTACTTTACACGCAGAAAGTAAAATGTAGATAAAGAAATTCGCATTTAAATTTCCATCTCAAAACATATAAATAATTGATACTATGAACATAGATACATTGAAATAAATGCATTTTAGGAAAAGATTAAACATAGTTTTCACATCTATGAACTTCCTTGTTAATGCATAAACAGGACATGTAAAACGTTTTTCTGAGGTTGCAAAGTACTTTTATACAAGCAACTAAAATGTAGACTGGAAATTCATATCCAGAGTTCAATTTTGAAAAGAATAATATAAATGGCAAAATGAAATGACAAACATAAATGCTTTTTTGAGAAATGTTTAAAGCTGGTTTCACATCTATGTAAAAAAAGTAGTTTTCTCCAGGAAAGCAAAAGAATAACATAAATGTTATAATGAAACTACAAACATAAAAATAAATGCATTTTTGAGAAATGTTTAAACATAGTATCAGATCTATGAATTTTTGTGTTTATATATTAAGACCACTTGTAAAAAGTTTAAAGAAGTTGGAAAATATACTTTACACACAGAAAGCAAAATGTAGATAAATAAATTCGCATTTAAATTTCCATCTCAAAACATATAAATAAATGCTAATATGAAGCTAGAAACATTGAATTAAATGCATTTTAGGAAAAAAATTAAACAGTTTTCTCATCTATGAACTTCCTTGTTAATATAGTACATGAAAAACGTTTTTCTGAGATTGGAAAGTACTTTTCTACAAGCAACTAAAATGTAGAATGAAAATTCACATTCAGATTTCAATTTTGAAAAGAATAATATAAATTGTAAAATGAAATGACAAACATCAAAATAAATGCTTTTTTGATAAATGTTTAAACATAGTTTCACATCTATGAATTTTTGTGTTTAAATATTAAGACCACTTGTAAAAAGTTTAGAGATGTTGGAAAATGTACTTTACACGCAGAAAGTAAAATGTAGATAAAGAAATTCGCATTTAAATTTCCATCTCAAAACATATAAATAATTGATACTATGAACATAGATACATTGAAATAAATGCATTTTAGGAAAAGATTAAACATAGTTTTCAAATCTATGAACTTCCTTGTTAATGCATAAACAGTACATGTAAAACGTTTTTCTGAGGTTGCAAAGTACTTTTCTACAAGCAACTAAAATGTAGACTGAAAATTCACATCCAGAGTTCAATTTTGAAAAGAATAATATAAATGGTAAAATGAAATGACAAACATAAATGCTTTTTTGAGAAATGTTTAAAGCTGGTTTCACATCTATGAAACTGCACATGTAAAAAAATGTAGTTTTCTCCAAGACAGCAAAAGAATAATATAAATGTTAAAATGAAACTACAAACATAAAAATAAATGCATTTTTGAGAAATGTTTAAACATAGTTTCACATCTATGAATTTTCGTGTTTAAATATTAAGACCACTTGTAAAAAGTTTAAAGAAGTTGGAAAATGTACTTTACACACAGAAAGCAAAATGTAGATAAATAAATTCGCATTTAAATTTCCATCTCAAAACATAAATAATTGCTAATATGATCCAAGAAACATTGAAATAAATGCATTTTATGAAAAGATTAAACATAGATTTCACATCTATGATCTTCCTTGTTAATATATAAACAGTACATGTAAAACGTTTTTCTGAGGTTGGAAAGTACTTTTCTACAACCAACTTAAATGTAGACTGGAAATTCATATCCAGAGTTCAATTTTGAAAAGAATAATATAAATGGTAAAATGAAATGACAAACATCAAAATAAATGCCTTTTTGAGAAATGTTTGAAGCTGGTTTCACATCTATGAAACAGCACATGTAAAAAGAGTAGTTTTCTCCAGGAAAGCAAAAGAATAACATAAATGTTAAAATGAAACTACAAACATAACAATAAATGCATTTTTGAGAAATGTTTAAACATAGTATCAGATCTATGAATTTTTGTGTTTATATATTAAGACCACTTGTAAAAAGTTTAAAGAAGTTGGAAAATATAGTTTACACACAGAAAGCAAAATGTAGATAAATAAATTCGCATTTAAATTTCCATCTCAAAACATATAAATAAATGCTAATATGAAGCTAGAAACATTGAATTAAATGCATTTTAGGAAAAAATTAAACATAGTTTTCTCATCTATGAACTTCCTTGTTAATATATAAACAGTACATGTAAAACGTTTTTCTGAGGTTGGAAAGTACTTTTCTACAAGCAACCAAAATGTAGACTGGAAATTCATATCCTGAGTTCAATTTTGAAAAGAATAATATAAATTGTAAAATGAAATGAGAAACATCAAAAAAAATGCTTTTTTGAGAAATGTTTAAAGATGGTTTCACATCTATTTAACAGCATATGTAAAAAAAGTAGTTTTCTCCAAGACAGCAAAAGAATAATATAAATGTTAAAATGAAACTACAAACATAAAAATAAATGCATTTTTGAGAAATGGTTAAACATAGTATCAGATCTATGAATTTTTGTGTTTATATATTAAGACCACTTGTAAAAATTTTAGAGATGTTGGAAAATGTACTTTACACGCAGAAAGTAAAATGTAGATAAAGAAATTCGCATTTAAATTTCCATCTCAAAACATATAAATAATTGATACTATGAACATAGATACATTGAAATAAATGCATTTTAGGAAAAGATTAAACATAGTTTTCACATCTATGAACTTCCTTGTTAATGCATAAACAGTACATGTAAAACGTTTTTCTGAGGTTGCAAAGTACTTTTATACAAGCAACTAAAATGTAGACTGAAAATTCACATCCAGAGTTCAATTTTGAAAAGAATAATATAAATGGTAAAATGAAATGACAAACATAAATGCTTTTTTGAAAAATGTTTAAAGCTGGTTTCACATCTATGAAACTGCACATGTAAAAAAAAGTAGTTTTCTCCAAGACAGCAAAAGAATAATATAAATGTTAAAATGAAACTACAAACATAAAAATAAATGCATTTTTGAGAAATGTTTAAACATAGTTTCACATCTATGAATTTTCGTGTTTAAATATTAAGACCACTTGTAAAAAGTTTAAAGAAGTTGGAAAATGTACTTTACACACAGAAAGCAAAATGTAGATAAATAAATTCGCATTTAAATTTCCATCTCAAAACATATAAATAAATGCTAATATGAAGCTAGAAACATTGAATTAAATGCATTTTAGGAAAAAATTAAACATAGTTTTCTCATCTATGAACTTCCTTGTTAATATATAAACAGTACATGTAAAACGTTTTTCTGAGGTTGGAAAGTACTTTTCTACAAGCAACTAAAATGTAGACTGGAAATTCATATCCTGAGTTCAATTTTGAAAAGAATAATATAAATGGTAAAATGAAATGAGAAACATCTAAATAAATGCTTTTTTGAGAAATGTTTAAAGATGGTTTCACATCTATTTAACAGCACATGTAAAAAAAGTAGTTTTCTCCAAGACAGTAAAAGAATAATATAAATGTTAAAATGAAACTACAAACATAAAAATAAATGCATTTTTGAGAAATGTTTAAACATAGTATCAGATCTATGAATTTTTGTGTTTATATATTAAGACCACTTGTAAAAATTTTAGAGATGTTGGAAAATGTACTTTACACGCAGAAAGTAAAATGTAGATAAAGAAATTCGCATTTAAATTTCCATCTCAAAACATATAAATAATTGATACTATGAACATAGATACATTGAAATAAATGCATTTTAGGAAAAGATTAAACATAGTTTTCACATCTATGAACTTCCTTGTTAATGCATAAACAGTACATGTAAAACGTTTTTCTGAGGTTGAAAAGTACTTTTATACAAGCAACTAAAATGTAGACTGGAAATTCATATCCAGAGTTCAATTTTGAAAAGAATAATATAAATGGTAAAATGAAATGACAAACATAAATGCTTTTTTGAGAAATGTTTAAAGCTGGTTTCACATCTATGTAAAAAAAGTAGTTTTCTCCAGGAAAGCAAAAGAATAACATAAATGTTATAATGAAACTACAAACATAAAAATAAATGCATTTTTGAGAAATGTTTAAACATAGTATCAGATCTATGAATTTTTGTGTTTATATATTAAGACCACTTGTAAAAAGTTTAAAGAAGTTGGAAAATATACTTTACACACAGAAAGCAAAATGTAGATAAATAAATTCGCATTTAAATTTCCATCTCAAAACATATAAATAAATGCTAATATGAAGCTAGAAACATTGAATTAAATGCATTTTAGGAAAAAAATTAAACAGTTTTCTCATCTATGAACTTCCTTGTTAATATATAAACAGTACATGAAAAACGTTTTTCTGAGATTGGAAAGTACTTTTCTACAAGCAACTAAAATGTAGAATGAAAATTCACATTCAGATTTCAATTTTGAAAAGAATAATATAAATTGTAAAATGAAATGACAAACATCAAAATAAATGCTTTTTTTGATAAATGTTTAAACATAGTTTCACATCTATGAATTTTTGTGTTTAAATATTAAGACCACTTGTAAAAAGTTTAGAGATGTTGGAAAATGTACTTTACACGCAGAAAGTAAAATGTAGATAAAGAAATTCGCATTTAAATTTCCATCTCAAAACATATAAATAATTGATACTATGAACATAGATACATTGAAATAAATGCATTTTAGGAAAAGATTAAACATAGTTTTCACATCTATGAACTTCCTTGTTAATGCATAAACAGTACATGTAAAACGTTTTTCTGAGGTTGCAAAGTACTTTTATACAAGCAACTAAAATGTAGACTGAAAATTCACATCCAGAGTTCAATTTTGAAAAGAATAATATAAATGGTAAAATGAAATGACAAACATAAATGCTTTTTTGAGAAATGTTTAAAGCTGGTTTCACATCTATGAAACAGCACATGTAAAAAAAGTAGTTTTCTCCAGGAAAGCAAAAGAATAACATAAATGTTATAATGAAACTACAAACATAAAAATAAATGATTTTTCAGAAATGTTTAAACATAGTATCAGATCTATGAATTTTTGTGTTTATATATTAAGACCACTTGTAAAAAGTTTAAAGAAGTTGGAAAATATACTTTACACACAGAAAGCAAAATGTAGATAAATAAATTCGCATTTAAATTTCCATCTCAAAACATATAAATAAATGCTAATATGAAGCTAGAAACATTGAATTAAATGCATTTTAGGAAAAAATTAAACATAGTTTTCTCATCTATGAACTTCCTTGTTAATATATAAACAGTACATGTAAAACGTTTTTCTGAGGTTGGAAAGTACTTTTCTACAAGCAACTAAAATGTAGACTGGAAATTCATATCCTGAGTTCAATTTTGAAAAGAATAATATAAATGGTAAAATGAAATGAGAAACATCAAAATAAATGCTTTTTTGAGAAATGTTTAAAGATGGTTTCACATCTATTTAACAGCACATGTAAAAAAAGTAGTTTTCTCCAAGACAGCAAAAGAATAATATAAATGTTAAAATGAAACTACAAACATAAAAATAAATGCATTTTTGAGAAATGTTTAAACATAGTATCAGATCTATGAATTTTTGTGTTTATATATTAAGACCACTTGTAAAAATTTTAGAGATGTTGGAAAATGTACTTTACACGCAGAAAGTAAAATGTAGATAAAGAAATTCGCATTTAAATTTCCATCTCAAAACATATAAATAATTGATACTATGAACATAGATACATTGAAATAAATGCATTTTAGGAAAAGATTAAACATAGTTTTCACATCTATGAACTTCCTTGTTAATGCATAAACAGTACATGTAAAACGTTTTTCTGAGGTTGCAAAGTACTTTTATACAAGCAACTAAAATGTAGACTGGAAATTCATATCCAGAGTTCAATTTTGAAAAGAATAATATAAATGGTAAAATGAAATGACAAACATAAATGCTTTTTTGAGAAATGTTTAAAGCTGGTTTCACATCTATGTAAAAAAAGTAGTTTTCTCCAGGAAAGCAAAAGAATAACATAAATGTTATAATGAAACTACAAACATAAAAATAAATGCATTTTTGAGAAATGTTTAAACATAGTATCAGATCTATGAATTTTTGTGTTTATATATTAAGACCACTTGTAAAAAGTTTAAAGAAGTTGGAAAATATACTTTACACACAGAAAGCAAAATGTAGATAAATAAATTCGCATTTAAATTTCCATCTCAAAACATATAAATAAATGCTAATATGAAGCTAGAAACATTGAATTAAATGCATTTTAGGAAAAAAATTAAACAGTTTTCTCATCTATGAACTTCCTTGTTAATATATAAACAGTACATGAAAAACGTTTTTCTGAGATTAGAAAGTACTTTTCTACAAGCAACTAAAATGTAGAATGAAAATTCACATTCAGATTTCAATTTTGAAAAGAATAATATAAATTGTAAAATGAAATGACAAACATCAAAATAAATGCTTTTTTGATAAATGTTTAAACATAGTTTCACATCTATGAATTTTTGTGTTTAAATATTAAGACCACTTGTAAAAAGTTTAGAGATGTTGGAAAATGTACTTTACACGCAGAAAGTAAAATGTAGATAAAGAAATTCGCATTTAAATTTCCATCTCAAAACATATAAATAATTGATACTATGAACATAGATACATTGAAATAAATGCATTTTAGGAAAAGATTAAACATAGTTTTCACATCTATGAACTTCCTTGTTAATGCATAAACAGTACATGTAAAACGTTTTTCTGAGGTTGAAAAGTACTTTTATACAAGCAACTAAAATGTAGACTGGAAATTCATATCCAGAGTTCAATTTTGAAAAGAATAATATAAATGGTAAAATGAAATGACAAACATAAATGCTTTTTTGAGAAATGTTTAAAGCTGGTTTCACATCTATGTAAAAAAAGTAGTTTTCTCCAGGAAAGCAAAAGAATAACATAAATGTTATAATGAAACTACAAACATAAAAATAAATGATTTTTCAGAAATGTTTAAACATAGTATCAGATCTATGAATTTTTGTGTTTATATATTAAGACCACTTGTAAAAAGTTTAAAGAAGTTGGAAAATATACTTTACACACAGAAAGCAAAATGTAGATAAATAAATTCGCATTTAAATTTCCATCTCAAAACATATAAATAAATGCTAATATGAAGCTAGAAACATTGAATTAAATGCATTTTAGGAAAAAATTAAACATAGTTTTCTCATCTATGAACTTCCTTGTTAATATATAAACAGTACATGTAAAACGTTTTTCTGAGGTTGGAAAGTACTTTTCTACAAGCAACTAAAATGTAGACTGGAAATTCATATCCTGAGTTCAATTTTGAAAAGAATAATATAAATGGTAAAATGAAATGAGAAACATCAAAATAAATGCTTTTTTGAGAAATGTTTAAAGATGGTTTCACATCTATTTAACAGCACATGTAAAAAAAGTAGTTTTCTCCAAGACAGCAAAAGAATAATATAAATGTTAAAATGAAACTACAAACATAAAAATAAATGCATTTTTGAGAAATGTTTAAACATAGTATCAGATCTATGAATTTTTGTGTTTATATATTAAGACCACTTGTAAAAATTTTAGAGATGTTGGAAAATGTACTTTACACGCAGAAAGTAAAATGTAGATAAAGAAATTCGCATTTAAATTTCCATCTCAAAACATATAAATAATTGATACTATGAACATAGATACATTGAAATAAATGCATTTTAGGAAAAGATTAAACATAGTTTTCACATCTATGAACTTCCTTGTTAATGCATAAACAGTACATGTAAAACGTTTTTCTGAGGTTGCAAAGTACTTTTATACAAGCAACTAAAATGTAGACTGAAAATTCACATCCAGAGTTCAATTTTGAAAAGAATAATATAAATGGTAAAATGAAATGACAAACATAAATGCTTTTTTGAAAAATGTTTAAAGCTGGTTTCACATCTATGAAACTGCACATGTAAAAAAAAGTAGTTTTCTCCAAGACAGCAAAAGAATAATATAAATGTTAAAATGAAACTACAAACATAAAAATAAATGCATTTTTGAGAAATGTTTAAACATAGTTTCACATCTATGAATTTTCGTGTTTAAATATTAAGACCACTTGTAAAAAGTTTAAATAAGTTGGAAAATGTACTTTACACACAGAAAGCAAAATGTAGATAAATAAATTCGCATTTAAATTTCCATCTCAAAACATATAAATAAATGCTAATATGAAGCTAGAAACATTGAATTAAATGCATTTTAGGAAAAAATTAAACATAGTTTTCTCATCTATGAACTTCCTTGTTAATATATAAACAGTACATGTAAAACGTTTTTCTGAGGTTGGAAAGTACTTTTCTACAAGCAAATAAAATGTAGACTGGAAATTCATATCCTGAGTTCAATTTTGAAAAGAATAATATAAATGGTAAAATGAAATGAGAAACATCAAAATAAATGCTTTTTTGAGAAATGTTTAAAGATGGTTTCACATCTATTTAACAGCACATGTAAAAAAAGTAGTTTTCTCCAAGACAGCAAAAGAATAATATAAATGTTAAAATGAAACTACAAACATAAAAATAAATGCATTTTTGAGAAATGTTTAAACATAGTATCAGATCTATGAATTTTTGTGTTTATATATTAAGACCACTTGTAAAAATTTTAGAGATGTTGGAAAATGTACTTTACACGCAGAAAGTAAAATGTAGATAAAGAAATTCGCATTTAAATTTCCATCTCAAAACATATAAATAATTGATACTATGAACATAGATACATTGAAATAAATGCATTTTAGGAAAAGATTAAACATAGTTTTCACATCTATGAACTTCCTTGTTAATGCATAAACAGTACATGTAAAACGTTTTTCTGAGGTTGCAAAGTACTTTTATACAAGCAACTAAAATGTAGACTGAAAATTCACATCCAGAGTTCAATTTTGAAAAGAATAATATAAATGGTAAAATGAAATGACAAACATAAATGCTTTTTTGAGAAATGTTTAAAGCTGGTTTCATATCTATGAAACAGCACATGTAAAAAAAGTAGTTTTCTCCAGGAAAGCAAAAGAATAACATAAATGTTATAATGAAACTACAAACATAAAAATAAATGATTTTTCAGAAATGTTTAAACATAGTATCAGATCTATGAATTTTTGTGTTTATATATTAAGACCACTTGTAAAAAGTTTAAAGAAGTTGGAAAATATACTTTACACACAGAAAGCAAAATGTAGATAAATAAATTCGCATTTAAATTTCCATCTCAAAACATATAAATAAATGCTAATATGAAGCTAGAAACATTGAATTAAATGCATTTTAGGAAAAAATTAAACATAGTTTTCTCATCTATGAACTTCCTTGTTAATATATAAACAGTACATGTAAAACGTTTTTCTGAGGTTGGAAAGTACTTTTCTACAAGCAACTAAAATGTAGACTGGAAATTCATATCCTGAGTTCAATTTTGAAAAGAATAATATAAATGGTAAAATGAAATGAGAAACATCAAAATAAATGCTTTTTTGAGAAATGTTTAAAGATGGTTTCACATCTATTTAACAGCACATGTAAAAAAAGTAGTTTTCTCCAAGACAGCAAAAGAATAATATAAATGTTAAAATGAAACTACAAACATAAAAATAAATGCATTTTTGAGAAATGTTTAAACATAGTATCAGATCTATGAATTTTTGTGTTTATATATTAAGACCACTTGTAAAAATTTTAGAGATGTTGGAAAATGTACTTTACACGCAGAAAGTAAAATGTAGATAAAGAAATTCGCATTTAAATTTCCATCTCAAAACATATAAATAATTGATACTATGAACATAGATACATTGAAATAAATGCATTTTAGGAAAAGATTAAACATAGTTTTCACATCTATGAACTTCCTTGTTAATGCATAAACAGTACATGTAAAACGTTTTTCTGAGGTTGCAAAGTACTTTTATACAAGCAACTAAAATGTAGACTGGAAATTCATATCCAGAGTTCAATTTTGAAAAGAATAATATAAATGGTAAAATGAAATGACAAACATAAATGCTTTTTTGAGAAATGTTTAAAGCTGGTTTCACATCTATGTAAAAAAAGTAGTTTTCTCCAGGAAAGCAAAAGAATAACATAAATGTTATAATGAAACTACAAACATAAAAATAAATGCATTTTTGAGAAATGTTTAAACATAGTATCAGATCTATGAATTTTTGTGTTTATATATTAAGACCACTTGTAAAAAGTTTAAAGAAGTTGGAAAATATACTTTACACACAGAAAGCAAAATGTAGATAAATAAATTCGCATTTAAATTTCCATCTCAAAACATATAAATAAATGCTAATATGAAGCTAGAAACATTGAATTAAATGCATTTTAGGAAAAAATTAAACATAGTTTTCTCATCTATGAACTTCCTTGTTAATATATAAACAGTACATGAAAAACGTTTTTCTGAGATTGGAAAGTACTTTTCTACAAGCAACTAAAATGTAGAATGAAAATTCACATTCAGATTTCAATTTTGAAAAGAATAATATAAATTGTAAAATGAAATGACAAACATCAAAATAAATGCTTTTTTGATAAATGTTTAAACATAGTTTCACATCTATGAATTTTTGTGTTTAAATATTAAGACCACTTGTAAAAAGTTTAGAGATGTTGGAAAATGTACTTTACACGCAGAAAGTAAAATGTAGATAAAGAAATTCGCATTTAAATTTCCATCTCAAAACATATAAATAATTGATACTATGAACATAGATACATTGAAATAAATGCATTTTAGGAAAAGATTAAACATAGTTTTCACATCTATGAACTTCCTTGTTAATGCATAAACAGTACATGTAAAACGTTTTTCTGAGGTTGCAAAGTACTTTTATACAAGCAACTAAAATGTAGACTGGAAATTCATATCCAGAGTTCAATTTTGAAAAGAATAATATAAATGGTAAAATGAAATGACAAACATAAATGCTTTTTTGAGAAATGTTTAAAGCTGGTTTCACATCTATGTAAAAAAAGTAGTTTTCTCCAGGAAAGCAAAAGAATAACATAAATGTTATAATGAAACTACAAACATAAAAATAAATGCAATTTTGAGAAATGTTTAAACATAGTATCAGATCTATGAATTTTTGTGTTTATATATTAAGACCACTTGTAAAAAGTTTAAAGAAGTTGGAAAATATACTTTACACACAGAAAGCAAAATGTAGATAAATAAATTCGCATTTAAATTTCCATCTCAAAACATAAATAATTGCTAATATGATCCAAGAAACATTGAAATAAATGCATTTTATGAAAAGATTAAACATAGATTTCACATCTATGATCTTCCTTGTTAATATATAAACAGTACATGTAAAACGTTTTCCTGAGGTTGGAAAGTACTTTTCTACAACCAACTTAAATGTAGACTGGAAATTCATATCCAGAGTTCAATTTTGAAAAGAATAATATAAATGGTAAAATGAAATGACAAACATCAAAATAAATGCCTATTTGAGAAATGTTTGAAGCTGGTTTCACATCTATGAAACAGCACATGTAAAAAGAGTAGTTTTCTCCAGGAAAGCAAAAGAATAACATAAATGTTAAAATGAAACTACAAACATAACAATAAATGCATTTTTGAGAAATGTTTAAACATAGTATCAGATCTATGAATTTTTGTGTTTATATATTAAGACCACTTGTAAAAAGTTTAAAGAAGTTGGAAAATATAGTTTACACACAGAAAGCAAAATGTAGATAAATAAATTCGCATTTAAATTTCCATCTCAAAACATATAAATAAATGCTAATATGAAGCTAGAAACATTGAATTAAATGCATTTTAGGAAAAAATTAAACATAGTTTTCTCATCTATGAACTTCCTTGTTAATATATAAACAGTACATGTAAAACGTTTTTCTGAGGTTGGAAAGTACTTTTCTACAAGCAACCAAAATGTAGACTGGAAATTCATATCCTGAGTTCAATTTTGAAAAGAATAATATAAATTGTAAAATGAAATGAGAAACATCAAAAAAAATGCTTTTTTGAGAAATGTTTAAAGATGGTTTCACATCTATTTAACAGCACATGTAAAAAAAGTAGTTTTCTCCAAGACAGCAAAAGAATAATATAAATGTTAAAATGAAACTACAAACATAAAAATAAATGCATTTTTGAGAAATGGTTAAACATAGTATCAGATCTATGAATTTTTGTGTTTATATATTAAGACCACTTGTAAAAATTTTAGAGATGTTGGAAAATGTACTTTACACGCAGAAAGTAAAATGTAGATAAAGAAATTCGCATTTAAATTTCCATCTCAAAACATATAAATAATTGATACTATGAACATAGATACATTGAAATAAATGCATTTTAGGAAAAGATTAAACATAGTTTTCACATCTATGAACTTCCTTGTTAATGCATAAACAGTACATGTAAAACGTTTTTCTGAGGTTGCAAAGTACTTTTATACAAGCAACTAAAATGTAGACTGAAAATTCACATCCAGAGTTCAATTTTGAAAAGAATAATATAAATGGTAAAATGAAATGACAAACATAAATGCTTTTTTGAAAAATGTTTAAAGCTGGTTTCACATCTATGAAACTGCACATGTAAAAAAAAGTAGTTTTCTCCAAGACAGCAAAAGAATAATATAAATGTTAAAATGAAACTACAAACATAAAAATAAATGCATTTTTGAGAAATGTTTAAACATAGTTTCACATCTATGAATTTTCGTGTTTAAATATTAAGACCACTTGTAAAAAGTTTAAAGAAGTTGGAAAATGTACTTTACACACAGAAAGCAAAATGTAGATAAATAAATTCGCATTTAAATTTCCATCTCAAAACATATAAATAAATGCTAATATGAAGCTAGAAACATTGAATTAAATGCATTTTAGGAAAAAATTAAACATAGTTTTCTCATCTATGAACTTCCTTGTTAATATATAAACAGTACATGTAAAACGTTTTTCTGAGGTTGGAAAGTACTTTTATACAAGCAACTAAAATGTAGACTGGAAATTCATATCCAGAGTTCAATTTTGAAAAGAATAATATAAATGGTAAAATGAAATGACAAACATAAATGCTTTTTTGAGAAATGTTTAAAGCTGGTTTCACATCTATGTAAAAAAAGTAGTTTTCTCCAGGAAAGCAAAAGAATAACATAAATGTTATAATGAAACTACAAACATAAAAATAAATGCATTTTTGAGAAATGTTTAAACATAGTATCAGATCTATGAATTTTTGTGTTTATATATTAAGACCACTTGTAAAAAGTTTAAAGAAGTTGGAAAATATACTTTACACACAGAAAGCAAAATGTAGATAAATAAATTCGCATTTAAATTTCCATCTCAAAACATATAAATAAATGCTAATATGAAGCTAGAAACATTGAATTAAATGCATTTTAGGAAATAAATTAACAGTTTTCTCATCTATGAACTTCCTTGTTAATATATAAACAGTACATGAAAAACGTTTTTCTGAGATTGGAAAGTACTTTTCTACAAGCAACTAAAATGTAGAATGAAAATTCACATTCAGATTTCAATTTTGAAAAGAATAATATAAATTGTAAAATGAAATGACAAACATCAAAATAAATGCTTTTTTGATAAATGTTTAAACATAGTTTCACATCTATGAATTTTTGTGTTTAAATATTAAGACCACTTGTAAAAAGTTTAGAGATGTTGGAAAATGTACTTTACACGCAGAAAGTAAAATGTAGATAAAGAAATTCGCATTTAAATTTCCATCTCAAAACATATAAATAATTGATACTATGAACATAGATACATTGAAATAAATGCATTTTAGGAAAAGATTAAACATAGTTTTCACATCTATGAACTTCCTTGTTAATGCATAAACAGTACATGTAAAACGTTTTTCTGAGGTTGCAAAGTACTTTTATACAAGCAACTAAAATGTAGACTGAAAATTCACATCCAGAGTTCAATTTTGAAAAGAATAATATAAATGGTAAAATGAAATGACAAACATAAATGCTTTTTTGAAAAATGTTTAAAGCTGGTTTCACATCTATGAAACAGCACATGTAAAAAAAGTAGTTTTCTCCAGGAAAGCAAAAGAATAACATAAATGTTATAATGAAACTACAAACATAAAAATAAATGATTTTTCAGAAATGTTTAAACATAGTATCAGATCTATGAATTTTTGTGTTTATATATTAAGACCACTTGTAAAAAGTTTAAAGAAGTTGGAAAATATACTTTACACACAGAAAGCAAAATGTAGATAAATAAATTCGCATTTAAATTTCCATCTCAAAACATATAAATAAATGCTAATATGAAGCTAGAAACATTGAATTAAATGCATTTTAGGAAAAAATTAAACATAGTTTTCTCATCTATGAACTTCCTTGTTAATATATAAACAGTACATGTAAAACGTTTTTCTGAGGTTGGAAAGTACTTTTCTACAAGCAACTAAAATGTAGACTGGAAATTCATATCCTGAGTTCAATTTTGAAAAGAATAATATAAATGGTAAAATGAAATGAGAAACATCAAAATAAATGCTTTTTTGAGAAATGTTTAAAGATGGTTTCACATCTATTTAACAGCACATGTAAAAAAAGTAGTTTTCTCCAAGACAGCAAAAGAATAATATAAATGTTAAAATGAAACTACAAACATAAAAATAAATGCATTTTTGAGAAATGTTTAAACATAGTATCAGATCTATGAATTTTTGTGTTTATATATTAAGACCACTTGTAAAAATTTTAGAGATGTTGGAAAATGTACTTTACACGCAGAAAGTAAAATGTAGATAAAGAAATTCACATTTAAATTTCCATCTCAAAACATATAAATAATTGATACTATGAACATAGATACATTGAAATAAATGCATTTTAGGAAAAGATTAAACATAGTTTTCACATCTATGAACTTCCTTGTTAATGCATAAACAGTACATGTAAAACGTTTTTCTGAGGTTGCAAAGTACTTTTATACAAGCAACTAAAATGTAGACTGGAAATTCATATCCAGAGTTCAATTTTGAAAAGAATAATATAAATGGTAAAATGAAATGACAAACATAAATGCTTTTTTGAGAAATGTTTAAAGCTGGTTTCACATCTATGTAAAAAAAGTAGTTTTCTCCAGGAAAGCAAAAGAATAACATAAATGTTATAATGAAACTACAAACATAAAAATAAATGCATTTTTGAGAAATGTTTAAACATAGTATCAGATCTATGAATTTTTGTGTTTATATATTAAGACCACTTGTAAAAAGTTTAAAGAAGTTGGAAAATATACTTTACACACAGAAAGCAAAATGTAGATAAATAAATTCGCATTTAAATTTCCATCTCAAAACATATAAATAAATGCTAATATGAAGCTAGAAACATTGAATTAAATGCATTTTAGGAAAAAAATTAAACAGTTTTCTCATCTATGAACTTCCTTGTTAATATATAAACAGTACATGAAAAACGTTTTTCTGAGATTGGAAAGTACTTTTCTACAAGCAACTAAAATGTAGAATGAAAATTCACATTCAGATTTCAATTTTGAAAAGAATAATATAAATTGTAAAATGAAATGACAAACATCAAAATAAATGCTTTTTTGATAAATGTTTAAACATAGTTTCACATCTATGAATTTTTGTGTTTAAATATTAAGACCACTTGTAAAAAGTTTAGAGATGTTGGAAAATGTACTTTACACGCAGAAAGTAAAATGTAGATAAAGAAATTCGCATTTAAATTTCCATCTCAAAACATATAAATAATTGATACTATGAACATAGATACATTGAAATAAATGCATTTTAGGAAAAGATTAAACATAGTTTTCACATCTATGAACTTCCTTGTTAATGCATAAACAGTACATGTAAAACGTTTTTCTGAGGTTGCAAAGTACTTTTATACAAGCAACTAAAATGTAGACTGGAAATTCATATCCAGAGTTCAATTTTGAAAAGAATAATATAAATGGTAAAATTAAATGACAAACATAAATGCTTTTTTGAGAAATGTTTAAAGCTGGTTTCACATCTATGTAAAAAAAGTAGTTTTCTCCAGGAAAGCAAAAGAATAACATAAATGTTATAATGAAACTACAAACATAAAAATAAATGCATTTTTGAGAAATGTTTAAACATAGTATCAGATCTATGAATTTTTGTGTTTATATATTAAGACCACTTGTAAAAAGTTTAAAGAAGTTGGAAAATATACTTTACACACAGAAAGCAAAATGTAGATAAATAAATTCGCATTTAAATTTCCATCTCAAAACATATAAATAAATGCTAATATGAAGCTAGAAACATTGAATTAAATGCATTTTAGGAAAAAAATTAAACAGTTTTCTCATCTATGAACTTCCTTGTTAATATATAAACAGTATATGAAAAACGTTTTTCTGAGATTGGAAAGTACTTTTCTACAAGCAACTAAAATGTAGAATGAAAATTCACATTCAGATTTCAATTTTGAAAAGAATAATATAAATTGTAAAATGAAATGACAAACATCAAAATAAATGCTTTTTTGATAAATGTTTAAACATAGTTTCACATCTATGAATTTTTGTGTTTAAATATTAAGACCACTTGTAAAAAGTTTAGAGATGTTGGAAAATGTACTTTACACGCAGAAAGTAAAATGTAGATAAAGAAATTCGCATTTAAATTTCCATCTCAAAACATATAAATAATTGATACTATGAACATAGATACATTGAAATAAATGCATTTTAGGAAAAGATTAAACATAGTTTTCACATCTATGAACTTCCTTGTTAATGCATAAACAGTACATGTAAAACGTTTTTCTGAGGTTGCAAAGTACTTTTCTACAAGCAACTAAAATGTAGACTGAAAATTCACATCCAGAGTTCAATTTTGAAAAGAATAATATAAATGGTAAAATGAAATGACAAACATAAATGCTTTTTTGAGAAATGTTTAAAGCTGGTTTCACATCTATGAAACTGCACATGTAAAAAAATGTAGTTTTCTCCAAGACAGCAAAAGAATAATATAAATGTTAAAATGAAACTACAAACATAAAAATAAATGCATTTTTGAGAAATGTTTAAACATAGTTTCACATCTATGAATTTTCGTGTTTAAATATTAAGACCACTTGTAAAAAGTTTAAAGAAGTTGGAAAATGTACTTTACACACAGAAAGCAAAATGTAGATAAATAAATTCGCATTTAAATTTCCATCTCAAAACATAAATAATTGCTAATATGATCCAAGAAACATTGAAATAAATGCATTTTATGAAAAGATTAAACATAGATTTCACATCTATGATCTTCCTTGTTAATATATAAACAGTACATGTAAAACGTTTTCCTGAGGTTGGAAAGTACTTTTCTACAACCAACTTAAATGTAGACTGGAAATTCATATCCAGAGTTCAATTTTGAAAAGAATAATATAAATGGTAAAATGAAATGACAAACATCAAAATAAATGCCTATTTGAGAAATGTTTGAAGCTGGTTTCACATCTATGAAACAGCACATGTAAAAAGAGTAGTTTTCTCCAGGAAAGCAAAAGAATAACATAAATGTTAAAATGAAACTACAAACATAACAATAAATGCATTTTTGAGAAATGTTTAAACATAGTATCAGATCTATGAATTTTTGTGTTTATATATTAAGACCACTTGTAAAAAGTTTAAAGAAGTTGGAAAATATAGTTTACACACAGAAAGCAAAATGTAGATAAATAAATTCGCATTTAAATTTCCATCTCAAAACATATAAATAAATGCTAATATGAAGCTAGAAACATTGAATTAAATGCATTTTAGGAAAAAATTAAACATAGTTTTCTCATCTATGAACTTCCTTGTTAATATATAAACAGTACATGTAAAACGTTTTTCTGAGGTTGGAAAGTACTTTTCTACAAGCAACCAAAATGTAGACTGGAAATTCATATCCTGAGTTCAATTTTGAAAAGAATAATATAAATTGTAAAATGAAATGAGAAACATCAAAAAAAATGCTTTTTTGAGAAATGTTTAAAGATGGTTTCACATCTATTTAACAGCACATGTAAAAAAAGTAGTTTTCTCCAAGACAGCAAAAGAATAATATAAATGTTAAAATGAAACTACAAACATAAAAATAAATGCATTTTTGAGAAATGGTTAAACATAGTATCAGATCTATGAATTTTTGTGTTTATATATTAAGACCACTTGTAAAAATTTTAGAGATGTTGGAAAATGTACTTTACACGCAGAAAGTAAAATGTAGATAAAGAAATTCGCATTTAAATTTCCATCTCAAAACATATAAATAATTGATACTATGAACATAGATACATTGAAATAAATGCATTTTAGGAAAAGATTAAACATAGTTTTCACATCTATGAACTTCCTTGTTAATGCATAAACAGTACATGTAAAACGTTTTTCTGAGGTTGCAAAGTACTTTTATACAAGCAACTAAAATGTAGACTGAAAATTCACATCCAGAGTTCAATTTTGAAAAGAATAATATAAATGGTAAAATGAAATGACAAACATAAATGCTTTTTTGAAAAATGTTTAAAGCTGGTTTCACATCTATGAAACTGCACATGTAAAAAAAAGTAGTTTTCTCCAAGACAGCAAAAGAATAATATAAATGTTAAAATGAAACTACAAACATAAAAATAAATGCATTTTTGAGAAATGTTTAAACATAGTTTCACATCTATGAATTTTCGTGTTTAAATATTAAGACCACTTGTAAAAAGTTTAAAGAAGTTGGAAAATGTACTTTACACACAGAAAGCAAAATGTAGATAAATAAATTCGCATTTAAATTTCCATCTCAAAACATATAAATAAATGCTAATATGAAGCTAGAAACATTGAATTAAATGCATTTTAGGAAAAAATTAAACATAGTTTTCTCATCTATGAACTTCCTTGTTAATATATAAACAGTACATGTAAAACGTTTTTCTGAGGTTGGAAAGTACTTTTATACAAGCAACTAAAATGTAGACTGGAAATTCATATCCAGAGTTCAATTTTGAAAAGAATAATATAAATGGTAAAATGAAATGACAAACATAAATGCTTTTTTGAGAAATGTTTAAAGCTGGTTTCACATCTATGTAAAAAAAGTAGTTTTCTCCAGGAATGCAAAAGAATAACATAAATGTTATAATGAAACTACAAACATAAAAATAAATGCATTTTTGAGAAATGTTTAAACATAGTATCAGATCTATGAATTTTTGTGTTTATATATTAAGACCACTTGTAAAAAGTTTAAAGAAGTTGGAAAATATACTTTACACACAGAAAGCAAAATGTAGATAAATAAATTCACATTTAAATTTCCATCTCAAAACATATAAATAAATGCTAATATGAAGCTAGAAACATTGAATTAAATGCATTTTAGGAAATAAATTAACAGTTTTCTCATCTATGAACTTCCTTGTTAATATATAAACAGTACATGAAAAACGTTTTTCTGAGATTGGAAAGTACTTTTCTACAAGCAACTAAAATGTAGAATGAAAATTCACATTCAGATTTCAATTTTGAAAAGAATAATATAAATTGTAAAATGAAATGACAAACATCAAAATAAATGCTTTTTTGATAAATGTTTAAACATAGTTTCACATCTATGAATTTTTGTGTTTAAATATTAAGACCACTTGTAAAAAGTTTAGAGATGTTGGAAAATGTACTTTACACGCAGAAAGTAAAATGTAGATAAAGAAATTCGCATTTAAATTTCCATCTCAAAACATATAAATAATTGATACTATGAACATAGATACATTGAAATAAATGCATTTTAGGAAAAGATTAAACATAGTTTTCACATCTATGAACTTCCTTGTTAATGCATAAACAGTACATGTAAAACGTTTTTCTGAGGTTGCAAAGTACTTTTATACAAGCAACTAAAATGTAGACTGAAAATTCACATCCAGAGTTCAATTTTGAAAAGAATAATATAAATGGTAAAATGAAATGACAAACATAAATGCTTTTTTGAAAAATGTTTAAAGCTGGTTTCACATCTATGAAACAGCACATGTAAAAAAAGTAGTTTTCTCCAGGAAAGCAAAAGAATAACATAAATGTTATAATGAAACTACAAACATAAAAATAAATGATTTTTCAGAAATGTTTAAACATAGTATCAGATCTATGAATTTTTGTGTTTATATATTAAGACCACTTGTAAAAAGTTTAAAGAAGTTGGAAAATATACTTTACACACAGAAAGCAAAATGTAGATAAATAAATTCGCATTTAAATTTCCATCTCAAAACATATAAATAAATGCTAATATGAAGCTAGAAACATTGAATTAAATGCATTTTAGGAAAAAATTAAACATAGTTTTCTCATCTATGAACTTCCTTGTTAATATATAAACAGTACATGTAAAACGTTTTTCTGAGGTTGGAAAGTACTTTTCTACAAGCAACTAAAATGTAGACTGGAAATTCATATCCTGAGTTCAATTTTGAAAAGAATAATATAAATGGTAAAATGAAATGAGAAACATCAAAATAAATGCTTTTTTGAGAAATGTTTAAAGATGGTTTCACATCTATTTAACAGCACATGTAAAAAAAGTAGTTTTCTCCAAGACAGCAAAAGAATAATATAAATGTTAAAATGAAACTACAAACATAAAAATAAATGCATTTTTGAGAAATGTTTAAACATAGTATCAGATCTATGAATTTTTGTGTTTATATATTAAGACCACTTGTAAAAATTTTAGAGATGTTGGAAAATGTACTTTACACGCAGAAAGTAAAATGTAGATAAAGAAATTCACATTTAAATTTCCATCTCAAAACATATAAATAATTGATACTATGAACATAGATACATTGAAATAAATGCATTTTAGGAAAAGATTAAACATAGTTTTCACATCTATGAACTTCCTTGTTAATGCATAAACAGTACATGTAAAACGTTTTTCTGAGGTTGCAAAGTACTTTTATACAAGCAACTAAAATGTAGACTGGAAATTCATATCCAGAGTTCAATTTTGAAAAGAATAATATAAATGGTAAAATGAAATGACAAACATAAATGCTTTTTTGAGAAATGTTTAAAGCTGGTTTCACATCTATGTAAAAAAAGTAGTTTTCTCCAGGAAAGCAAAAGAATAACATAAATGTTATAATGAAACTACAAACATAAAAATAAATGCATTTTTGAGAAATGTTTAAACATAGTATCAGATCTATGAATTTTTGTGTTTATATATTAAGACCACTTGTAAAAAGTTTAAAGAAGTTGGAAAATATACTTTACACACAGAAAGCAAAATGTAGATAAATAAATTCGCATTTAAATTTCCATCTCAAAACATATAAATAAATGCTAATATGAAGCTAGAAACATTGAATTAAATGCATTTTAGGAAAAAAATTAAACAGTTTTCTCATCTATGAACTTCCTTGTTAATATATAAACAGTACATGAAAAACGTTTTTCTGAGATTGGAAAGTACTTTTCTACAAGCAACTAAAATGTAGAATGAAAATTCACATTCAGATTTCAATTTTGAAAAGAATAATATAAATTGTAAAATGAAATGACAAACATCAAAATAAATGCTTTTTTGATAAATGTTTAAACATAGTTTCACATCTATGAATTTTTGTGTTTAAATATTAAGACCACTTGTAAAAAGTTTAGAGATGTTGGAAAATGTACTTTACACGCAGAAAGTAAAATGTAGATAAAGAAATTCGCATTTAAATTTCCATCTCAAAACATATAAATAATTGATACTATGAACATAGATACATTGAAATAAATGCATTTTAGGAAAAGATTAAACATAGTTTTCACATCTATGAACTTCCTTGTTAATGCATAAACAGTACATGTAAAACGTTTTTCTGAGGTTGCAAAGTACTTTTATACAAGCAACTAAAATGTAGACTGGAAATTCATATCCAGAGTTCAATTTTGAAAAGAATAATATAAATGGTAAAATGAAATGACAAACATAAATGCTTTTTTGAGAAATGTTTAAAGCTGGTTTCACATCTATGTAAAAAAAGTAGTTTTCTCCAGGAAAGCAAAAGAATAACATAAATGTTATAATGAAACTACAAACATAAAAATAAATGCATTTTTGAGAAATGTTTAAACATAGTATCAGATCTATGAATTTTTGTGTTTATATATTAAGACCACTTGTAAAAAGTTTAAAGAAGTTGGAAAATATACTTTACACACAGAAAGCAAAATGTAGATAAATAAATTCGCATTTAAATTTCCATCTCAAAACATATAAATAAATGCTAATATGAAGCTAGAAACATTGAATTAAATGCATTTTAGGAAAAAAATTAAACAGTTTTCTCATCTATGAACTTCCTTGTTAATATATAAACAGTACATGAAAAACGTTTTTCTGAGATTGGAAAGTACTTTTCTACAAGCAACTAAAATGTAGAATGAAAATTCACATTCAGATTTCAATTTTGAAAAGAATAATATAAATTGTAAAATGAAATGACAAACATCAAAATAAATGCTTTTTTGATAAATGTTTAAACATAGTTTCACATCTATGAATTTTTGTGTTTAAATATTAAGACCACTTGTAAAAAGTTTAGAGATGTTGGAAAATGTACTTTACACGCAGAAAGTAAAATGTAGATAAAGAAATTCGCATTTAAATTTCCATCTCAAAACATATAAATAATTGATACTATGAACATAGATACATTGAAATAAATGCATTTTAGGAAAAGATTAAACATAGTTTTCACATCTATGAACTTCCTTGTTAATGCATAAACAGTACATGTAAAACGTTTTTCTGAGGTTGCAAAGTACTTTTCTACAAGCAACTAAAATGTAGACTGAAAATTCACATCCAGAGTTCAATTTTGAAAAGAATAATATAAATGGTAAAATGAAATGACAAACATAAATGCTTTTTTGAGAAATGTTTAAAGCTGGTTTCACATCTATGAAACTGCACATGTAAAAAAATGTAGTTTTCTCCAAGACAGCAAAAGAATAATATAAATGTTAAAATGAAACTACAAACATAAAAATAAATGCATTTTTGAGAAATGTTTAAACATAGTTTCACATCTATGAATTTTCGTGTTTAAATATTAAGACCACTTGTAAAAAGTTTAAAGAAGTTGGAAAATGTACTTTACACACAGAAAGCAAAATGTAGATAAATAAATTCACATTTAAATTTCCATCTCAAAACATAAATAATTGCTAATATGATCCAAGAAACATTGAAATAAATGCATTTTATGAAAAGATTAAACATAGATTTCACATCTATGATCTTCCTTGTTAATATATAAACAGTACATGTAAAACGTTTTTCTGAGGTTGGAAAGTACTTTTCTACAACCAACTTAAATGTAGACTGGAAATTCATATCCAGAGTTCAATTTTGAAAAGAATAATATAAATGGTAAAATGAAATGACAAACATCAAAATAAATGCCTTTTTGAGAAATGTTTGAAGCTGGTTTCACATCTATGAAACAGCACATGTAAAAAGAGTAGTTTTCTCCAGGAAAGCAAAAGAATAACATAAATGTTAAAATGAAACTACAAACATAACAATAAATGCATTTTTGAGAAATGTTTAAACATTGTATCAGATCTATGAATTTTTGTGTTTATATATTAAGACCACTTGTAAAAAGTTTAAAGAAGTTGGAAAATATAGTTTACACACAGAAAGCAAAATGTAGATAAATAAATTCGCATTTAAATTTCCATCTCAAAACATATAAATAAATGCTAATATGAAGCTAGAAACATTGAATTAAATGCATTTTAGGAAAAAATTAAACATAGTTTTCTCATCTATGAACTTCCTTGTTAATATATAAACAGTACATGTAGAACGTTTTTCTGAGGTTGGAAAGTACTTTTCTACAAGCAACCAAAATGTAGACTGGAAATTCATATCCTGAGTTCAATTTTGAAAAGAATAATATAAATTGTAAAATGAAATGAGAAACATCAAAAAAAATGCTTTTTTGAGAAATGTTTAAAGATGGTTTCACATCTATTTAACAGCACATGTAAAAAAAGTAGTTTTCTCCAAGACAGCAAAAGAATAATATAAATGTTAAAATGAAACTACAAACATAAAAATAAATGCATTTTTGAGAAATGGTTAAACATAGTATCAGATCTATGAATTTTTGTGTTTATATATTAAGACCACTTGTAAAAATTTTAGAGATGTTGGAAAATGTACTTTACACGCAGAAAGTAAAATGTAGATAAAGAAATTCGCATTTAAATTTCCATCTCAAAACATATAAATAATTGATACTATGAACATAGATACATTGAAATAAATGCATTTTAGGAAAAGATTAAACATAGTTTTCACATCTATGAACTTCCTTGTTAATGCATAAACAGTACATGTAAAACGTTTTTCTGAGGTTGCAAAGTACTTTTATACAAGCAACTAAAATGTAGACTGAAAATTCACATCCAGAGTTCAATTTTGAAAAGAATAATATAAATGGTAAAATGAAATGACAAACATAAATGCTTTTTTGAAAAATGTTTAAAGCTGGTTTCACATCTATGAAACTGCACATGTAAAAAAAAGTAGTTTTCTCCAAGACAGCAAAAGAATAATATAAATGTTAAAATGAAACTACAAACATAAAAATAAATGCATTTTTGAGAAATGTTTAAACATAGTTTCACATCTATGAATTTTCGTGTTTAAATATTAAGACCACTTGTAAAAAGTTTAAAGAAGTTGGAAAATGTACTTTACACACAGAAAGCAAAATGTAGATAAATAAATTCGCATTTAAATTTCCATCTAAAAACATATAAATAAATGCTAATATGAAGCTAGAAACATTGAATTAAATGCATTTTAGGAAAAAATTAAACATAGTTTTCACATCTATGAACTTCCTTGTTAATGCATAAACAGTACATGTAAAACGTTTTTCTGAGGTTGCAAAGTACTTTTATACAAGCAACTAAAATGTAGACTGGAAATTCATATCCAGAGTTCAATTTTGAAAAGAATAATATAAATGGTAAAATGAAATGACAAACATAAATGCTTTTTTGAGAAATGTTTAAAGCTGGTTTCACATCTATGTAAAAAAAGTAGTTTTCTCCAGGAAAGCAAAAGAATAACATAAATGTTATAATGAAACTACAAACATAAAAATAAATGCATTTTTGAGAAATGTTTAAACATAGTATCAGATCTATGAATTTTTGTGTTTATATATTAAGACCACTTGTAAAAAGTTTAAAGAAGTTGGAAAATATACTTTACACACAGAAAGCAAAATGTAGATAAATAAATTTGCATTTAAATTTCCATCTCAAAACATATAAATAAATGCTAATATGAAGCTAGAAACATTGAATTAAATGCATTTTAGGAAAAAAATTAAACAGTTTTCTCATCTATGAACTTCCTTGTTAATATATAAACAGTACATGAAAAACGTTTTTCTGAGATTGGAAAGTACTTTTCTACAAGCAACTAAAATGTAGAATGAAAATTCACATTCAGATTTCAATTTTGAAAAGAATAATATAAATTGTAAAATGAAATGACAAACATCAAAATAAATGCTTTTTTGATAAATGTTTAAACATAGTTTCACATCTATGAATTTTTGTGTTTAAATATTAAGACCACTTGTAAAAAGTTTAGAGATGTTGGAAAATGTACTTTACACGCAGAAAGTAAAATGTAGATAAAGAAATTCGCATTTAAATTTCCATCTCAAAACATATAAATAATTGATACTATGAACATAGATACATTGAAATAAATGCATTTTAGGAAAAGATTAAACATAGTTTTCACATCTATGAACTTCCTTGTTAATGCATAAACAGTACATGTAAAACGTTTTTCTGAGGTTGCAAAGTACTTTTCTACAAGCAACTAAAATGTAGACTGAAAATTCACATCCAGAGTTCAATTTTGAAAAGAATAATATAAATGGTAAAATGAAATGACAAACATAAATGCTTTTTTGAGAAATGTTTAAAGCTGGTTTCACATCTATGAAACTGCACATGTAAAAAAATGTAGTTTTCTCCAAGACAGCAAAAGAATAATATAAATGTTAAAATGAAACTACAAACATAAAAATAAATGCATTTTTGAGAAATGTTTAAACATAGTTTCACATCTATGAATTTTCGTGTTTAAATATTAAGACCACTTGTAAAAAGTTTAAAGAAGTTGGAAAATGTACTTTACACACAGAAAGCAAAATGTAGATAAATAAATTCGCATTTAAATTTCCATCTCAAAACATAAATAATTGCTAATATGATCCAAGAAACATTGAAATAAATGCATTTTATGAAAAGATTAAACATAGATTTCACATCTATGATCTTCCTTGTTAATATATAAACAGTACATGTAAAACGTTTTTCTGAGGTTGGAAAGTACTTTTCTACAACCAACTTAAATGTAGACTGGAAATTCATATCCAGAGTTCAATTTTGAAAAGAATAATATAAATGGTAAAATGAAATGACAAACATCAAAATAAATGCCTTTTTGAGAAATGTTTGAAGCTGGTTTCACATCTATGAAACAGCACATGTAAAAAGAGTAGTTTTCTCCAGGAAAGCAAAAGAATAACATAAATGTTAAAATGAAACTACAAACATAACAATAAATGCATTTTTGAGAAATGTTTAAACATAGTTTCACATCTATGAATTTTCGTGTTTAAATATTAAGACCACTTGTAAAAAGTTTAAAGAAGTTGGAAAATGTACTTTACACACAGAAAGCAAAATGTAGATAAATAAATTCGCATTTAAATTTCCATCTCAAAACATATAAATAAATGCTAATATGAAGCTAGAAACATTGAATTAAATGCATTTTAGGAAAAAATTAAACATAGTTTTCTCATCTATGAACTTCCTTGTTAATATATAAACAGTACATGTAAAACGTTTTTCTGAGGTTGGAAAGTACTTTTCTACAAGCAACTAAAATGTAGACTGGAAATTCATATCCTGAGTTCAATTTTGAAAAGAATAATATAAATGGTAAAATGAAATGAGAAACATCAAAATAAATGCTTTTTTGAGAAATGTTTAAAGATGGTTTCACATCTATTTAACAGCACATGTAAAAAAAGTAGTTTTCTCCAAGACAGCAAAAGAATAATATAAATGTTAAAATGAAACTACAAACATAAAAATAAATGCATTTTTGAGAAATGTTTAAACATAGTATCAGATCTATGAATTTTTGTGTTTATATATTAAGACCACTTGTAAAAATTTTAGAGATGTTGGAAAATGTACTTTACACGCAGAAAGTAAAATGTAGATAAAGAAATTCGCATTTAAATTTCCATCTCAAAACATATAAATAATTGATACTATGAACATAGATACATTGAAATAAATGCATTTTAGGAAAAGATTAAACATAGTTTTCACATCTATGAACTTCCTTGTTAATGCATAAACAGTACATGTAAAACGTTTTTCTGAGGTTGCAAAGTACTTTTATACAAGCAACTAAAATGTAGACTGGAAATTCATATCCAGAGTTCAATTTTGAAAAGAATAATATAAATGGTAAAATGAAATGACAAACATAAATGCTTTTTTGAGAAATGTTTAAAGCTGGTTTCACATCTATGTAAAAAAAGTAGTTTTCTCCAGGAAAGCAAAAGAATAACATAAATGTTATAATGAAACTACAAACATAAAAATAAATGCATTTTTGAGAAATGTTTAAACATAGTATCAGATCTATGAATTTTTGTGTTTATATATTAAGACCACTTGTAAAAAGTTTAAAAAAGTTGGAAAATATACTTTACACACAGAAAGCAAAATGTAGATAAATAAATTCACATTTAAATTTCCATCTCAAAACATATAAATAAATGCTAATATGAAGCTAGAAACATTGAATTAAATGCATTTTAGGAAATAAATTAACAGTTTTCTCATCTATGAACTTCCTTGTTAATATATAAACAGTACATGAAAAACGTTTTTCTGAGATTGGAAAGTACTTTTCTACAAGCAACTAAAATGTAGAATGAAAATTCACATTCAGATTTCAATTTTGAAAAGAATAATATAAATTGTAAAATGAAATGACAAACATCAAAATAAATGCTTTTTTGATAAATGTTTAAACATAGTTTCACATCTATGAATTTTTGTGTTTAAATATTAAGACCACTTGTAAAAAGTTTAGAGATGTTGGAAAATGTACTTTACACGCAGAAAGTAAAATGTAGATAAAGAAATTCGCATTTAAATTTCCATCTCAAAACATATAAATAATTGATACTATGAACATAGATACATTGAAATAAATGCATTTTAGGAAAAGATTAAACATAGTTTTCACATCTATGAACTTCCTTGTTAATGCATAAACAGTACATGTAAAACGTTTTTCTGAGGTTGCAAAGTACTTTTATACAAGCAACTAAAATGTAGACTGAAAATTCACATCCAGAGTTCAATTTTGAAAAGAATAATATAAATGGTAAAATGAAATGACAAACATAAATGCTTTTTTGAAAAATGTTTAAAGCTGGTTTCACATCTATGAAACAGCACATGTAAAAAAAGTAGTTTTCTCCAGGAAAGCAAAAGAATAACATAAATGTTATAATGAAACTACAAACATAAAAATAAATGATTTTTCAGAAATGTTTAAACATAGTATCAGATCTATGAATTTTTGTGTTTATATATTAAGACCACTTGTAAAAAGTTTAAAGAAGTTGGAAAATATACTTTACACACAGAAAGCAAAATGTAGATAAATAAATTCGCATTTAAATTTCCATCTCAAAACATATAAATAAATGCTAATATGAAGCTAGAAACATTGAATTAAATGCATTTTAGGAAAAAATTAAACATAGTTTTCTCATCTATGAACTTCCTTGTTAATATATAAACAGTACATGTAAAACGTTTTTCTGAGGTTGGAAAGTACTTTTCTACAAGCAACTAAAATGTAGACTGGAAATTCATATCCTGAGTTCAATTTTGAAAAGAATAATATAAATGGTAAAATGAAATGAGAAACATCAAAATAAATGCTTTTTTGAGAAATGTTTAAAGATGGTTTCACATCTATTTAACAGCACATGTAAAAAAAGTAGTTTTCTCCAAGACAGCAAAAGAATAATATAAATGTTAAAATGAAACTACAAACATAAAAATAAATGCATTTTTGAGAAATGTTTAAACATAGTATCAGATCTATGAATTTTTGTGTTTATATATTAAGACCACTTGTAAAAATTTTAGAGATGTTGGAAAATGTACTTTACACGCAGAAAGTAAAATGTAGATAAAGAAATTCACATTTAAATTTCCATCTCAAAACATATAAATAATTGATACTATGAACATAGATACATTGAAATAAATGCATTTTAGGAAAAGATTAAACATAGTTTTCACATCTATGAACTTCCTTGTTAATGCATAAACAGTACATGTAAAACGTTTTTCTGAGGTTGCAAAGTACTTTTATACAAGCAACTAAAATGTAGACTGGAAATTCATATCCAGAGTTCAATTTTGAAAAGAATAATATAAATGGTAAAATGAAATGACAAACATAAATGCTTTTTTGAGAAATGTTTAAAGCTGGTTTCACATCTATGTAAAAATGTAGTTTTCTCCAGGAAAGCAAAAGAATAACATAAATGTTATAATGAAACTACAAACATAAAAATAAATGCATTTTTGAGAAATGTTTAAACATAGTATCAGATCTATGAATTTTTGTGTTTATATATTAAGACCACTTGTAAAAAGTTTAAAGAAGTTGGAAAATATACTTTACACACAGAAAGCAAAATGTAGATAAATAAATTCGCATTTAAATTTCCATCTCAAAACATATAAATAAATGCTAATATGAAGCTAGAAACATTGAATTAAATGCATTTTAGGAAAAAAATTAAACAGTTTTCTCATCTATGAACTTCCTTGTTAATATATAAACAGTACATGAAAAACGTTTTTCTGAGATTGGAAAGTACTTTTCTACAAGCAACTAAAATGTAGAATGAAAATTCACATTCAGATTTCAATTTTGAAAAGAATAATATAAATTGTAAAATGAAATGACAAACATCAAAATAAATGCTTTTTTGATAAATGTTTAAACATAGTTTCACATCTATGAATTTTTGTGTTTAAATATTAAGACCACTTGTAAAAAGTTTAGAGATGTTGGAAAATGTACTTTACACGCAGAAAGTAAAATGTAGATAAAGAAATTCGCATTTAAATTTCCATCTCAAAACATATAAATAATTGATACTATGAACATAGATACATTGAAATAAATGCATTTTAGGAAAAGATTAAACATAGTTTTCACATCTATGAACTTCCTTGTTAATGCATAAACAGTACATGTAAAACGTTTTTCTGAGGTTGCAAAGTACTTTTATACAAGCAACTAAAATGTAGACTGGAAATTCATATCCAGAGTTCAATTTTGAAAAGAATAATATAAATGGTAAAATGAAATGACAAACATAAATGCTTTTTTGAGAAATGTTTAAAGCTGGTTTCACATCTATGTAAAAAAAGTAGTTTTCTCCAGGAAAGCAAAAGAATAACATAAATGTTATAATGAAACTACAAACATAAAAATAAATGCATTTTTGAGAAATGTTTAAACATAGTATCAGATCTATGAATTTTTGTGTTTATATATTAAGACCACTTGTAAAAAGTTTAAAGAAGTTGGAAAATATACTTTACACACAGAAAGCAAAATGTAGATAAATAAATTCGCATTTAAATTTCCATCTCAAAACATATAAATAAATGCTAATATGAAGCTAGAAACATTGAATTAAATGCATTTTAGGAAAAAAATTAAACAGTTTTCTCATCTATGAACTTCCTTGTTAATATATAAACAGTACATGAAAAACGTTTTTCTGAGATTGGAAAGTACTTTTCTACAAGCAACTAAAATGTAGAATGAAAATTCACATTCAGATTTCAATTTTGAAAAGAATAATATAAATTGTAAAATGAAATGACAAACATCAAAATAAATGCTTTTTTGATAAATGTTTAAACATAGTTTCACATCTATGAATTTTTGTGTTTAAATATTAAGACCACTTGTAAAAAGTTTAGAGATGTTGGAAAATGTACTTTACACGCAGAAAGTAAAATGTAGATAAAGAAATTCGCATTTAAATTTCCATCTCAAAACATATAAATAATTGATACTATGAACATAGATACATTGAAATAAATGCATTTTAGGAAAAGATTAAACATAGTTTTCACATCTATGAACTTCCTTGTTAATGCATAAACAGTACATGTAAAACGTTTTTCTGAGGTTGCAAAGTACTTTTCTACAAGCAACTAAAATGTAGACTGAAAATTCACATCCAGAGTTCAATTTTGAAAAGAATAATATAAATGGTAAAATGAAATGACAAACATAAATGCTTTTTTGAGAAATGTTTAAAGCTGGTTTCACATCTATGAAACTGCACATGTAAAAAAATGTAGTTTTCTCCAAGACAGCAAAAGAATAATATAAATGTTAAAATGAAACTACAAACATAAAAATAAATGCATTTTTGAGAAATGTTTAAACATAGTTTCACATCTATGAATTTTCGTGTTTAAATATTAAGACCACTTGTAAAAAGTTTAAAGAAGTTGGAAAATGTACTTTACACACAGAAAGCAAAATGTAGATAAATAAATTCGCATTTAAATTTCCATCTCAAAACATAAATAATTGCTAATATGATCCAAGAAACATTGAAATAAATGCATTTTATGAAAAGATTAAACATAGATTTCACATCTATGATCTTCCTTGTTAATATATAAACAGTACATGTAAAACGTTTTTCTGAGGTTGGAAAGTACTTTTCTACAACCAACTTAAATGTAGACTGGAAATTCATATCCAGAGTTCAATTTTGAAAAGAATAATATAAATGGTAAAATGAAATGACAAACATCAAAATAAATGCCTTTTTGAGAAATGTTTGAAGCTGGTTTCACATCTATGAAACAGCACATGTAAAAAGAGTAGTTTTCTCCAGGAAAGCAAAAGAATAACATAAATGTTAAAATGAAACTACAAACATAACAATAAATGCATTTTTGAGAAATGTTTAAACATAGTATCAGATCTATGAATTTTTGTGTTTATATATTAAGACCACTTGTAAAAAGTTTAAAGAAGTTGGAAAATATAGTTTACACACAGAAAGCAAAATGTAGATAAATAAATTCGCATTTAAATTTCCATCTCAAAACATATAAATAAATGCTAATATGAAGCTAGAAACATTGAATTAAATGCATTTTAGGAAAAAATTAAACATAGTTTTCTCATCTATGAACTTCCTTGTTAATATATAAACAGTACATGTAGAACGTTTTTCTGAGGTTGGAAAGTACTTTTCTACAAGCAACCAAAATGTAGACTGGAAATTCATATCCTGAGTTCAATTTTGAAAAGAATAATATAAATTGTAAAATGAAATGAGAAACATCAAAAAAAATGCTTTTTTGAGAAATGTTTAAAGATGGTTTCACATCTATTTAACAGCACATGTAAAAAAAGTAGTTTTCTCCAAGACAGCAAAAGAATAATATAAATGTTAAAATGAAACTACAAACATAAAAATAAATGCATTTTTGAGAAATGGTTAAACATAGTATCAGATCTATGAATTTTTGTGTTTATATATTAAGACCACTTGTAAAAATTTTAGAGATGTTGGAAAATGTACTTTACACGCAGAAAGTAAAATGTAGATAAAGAAATTCGCATTTAAATTTCCATCTCAAAACATATAAATAATTGATACTATGAACATAGATACATTGAAATAAATGCATTTTAGGAAAAGATTAAACATAGTTTTCACATCTATGAACTTCCTTGTTAATGCATAAACAGTACATGTAAAACGTTTTTCTGAGGTTGCAAAGTACTTTTATACAAGCAACTAAAATGTAGACTGAAAATTCACATCCAGAGTTCAATTTTGAAAAGAATAATATAAATGGTAAAATGAAATGACAAACATAAATGCTTTTTTGAAAAATGTTTAAAGCTGGTTTCACATCTATGAAACTGCACATGTAAAAAAAAGTAGTTTTCTCCAAGACAGCAAAAGAATAATATAAATGTTAAAATGAAACTACAAACATAAAAATAAATGCATTTTTGAGAAATGTTTAAACATAGTTTCACATCTATGAATTTTCGTGTTTAAATATTAAGACCACTTGTAAAAAGTTTAAAGAAGTTGGAAAATGTACTTTACACACAGAAAGCAAAATGTAGATAAATAAATTCGCATTTAAATTTCCATCTCAAAACATATAAATAAATGCTAATATGAAGCTAGAAACATTGAATTAAATGCATTTTAGGAAAAAATTAAACATAGTTTTCACATCTATGAACTTCCTTGTTAATGCATAAACAGTACATGTAAAACGTTTTTCTGAGGTTGCAAAGTACTTTTATACAAGCAACTAAAATGTAGACTGGAAATTCATATCCAGAGTTCAATTTTGAAAAGAATAATATAAATGGTAAAATGAAATGACAAACATAAATGTTTTTTTGAGAAATGTTTAAAGCTGGTTTCACATCTATGTAAAAAAAGTAGTTTTCTCCAGGAAAGCAAAAGAATAACATAAATGTTATAATGAAACTACAAACATAAAAATAAATGCATTTTTGAGAAATGTTTAAACATAGTATCAGATCTATGAATTTTTGTGTTTATATATTAAGACCACTTGTAAAAAGTTTAAAGAAGTTGGAAAATATACTTTACACACAGAAAGCAAAATGTAGATAAATAAATTTGCATTTAAATTTCCATCTCAAAACATATAAATAAATGCTAATATGAAGCTAGAAACATTGAATTAAATGCATTTTAGGAAAAAAATTAAACAGTTTTCTCATCTATGAACTTCCTTGTTAATATATAAACAGTACATGAAAAACGTTTTTCTGAGATTGGAAAGTACTTTTCTACAAGCAACTAAAATGTAGAATGAAAATTCACATTCAGATTTCAATTTTGAAAAGAATAATATAAATTGTAAAATGAAATGACAAACATCAAAATAAATGCTTTTTTGATAAATGTTTAAACATAGTTTCACATCTATGAATTTTTGTGTTTAAATATTAAGACCACTTGTAAAAAGTTTAGAGATGTTGGAAAATGTACTTTACACGCAGAAAGTAAAATGTAGATAAAGAAATTCGCATTTAAATTTCCATCTCAAAACATATAAATAATTGATACTATGAACATAGATACATTGAAATAAATGCATTTTAGGAAAAGATTAAACATAGTTTTCACATCTATGAACTTCCTTGTTAATGCATAAACAGTACATGTAAAACGTTTTTCTGAGGTTGCAAAGTACTTTTCTACA
>NW_027212192.1:52500-57500 GCF_036971445.1 Narcine bancroftii | reverse complement strand
GTGTGGTCAGACTCTTTTTCGCCTCCAGCTCGGCAGGCAGCGCACGCGCCCTGGGCCCACGTACGCACCGGTCTGCCACCCTCGCGGGGTGCGAGGTTTGTTTGCTTGAGAAGCCCTCTCTCTTGGCCAGCGAGACCCCGGAGGTCATCTCGCCCCGTCCTTGGTTAGGCCATGATCCAACACCTGGAGCGTCCGGGCTCCGCAAACTCCCGAGGCCCACAGAGATTCGGCGGTGGGTGGAACGCCCTGAGGCCGGCCGAAGGAACCACCGCCGGGCGCACAAAGTACCTCCCTCCTCCCTGAGGTGCTCTGCCGCCAAACAAAACCCATGCAGGGGCTACTCCAAAGACGGATCTCCAGCCGCAAGACCGTCAACTGCTGCGGAGGAAGATCCCAGTCACCCCCTCGTCTGAACCGTCAATTGCTGCGGAGAAGGTCTCTTCCCAAACTGGTGGGGGGGATAAAAGCCCTGGTCGTGTTCCCTCTGAGCAGTTAGGGGTAACCGACAGAGGGCCGCGTGGTGGAGTCTGTCCCAAGCCTGAAACACCAGCGTCTCCGCTGGGCCGCCGGGCCTCTCCATACGGCACGAACACGACAAGCACGATCGATCCAGGAACGACGATTTCAGGACAACTCAGACGAATGAGAGCATGGTATATTTTAGCCCGAAGCCTCGCCCTTCTTTCATAGCTTCCGAGCATGTACACTTGGCCCTTCTTGCCCAAACTCTTGACGGTGCTGCCTTCCCGTCTATTTTAGTGCCTTCAACCTTAAGTATTATATTGCCTTCGAGCCCATTGTGGCACCACTTAAGGACAATGCACGAAGTGACCAACATACCAAAACTTTTTCTAAGTGTCTCTGAAAAACGTGTTCCCGAAAATCTCCGGGCACTCCGCCAATCCCCCCGTACAGAAAATGCAATTTTCGATTCGGCGGGGTAGCTCGCGGAGGGTCGACCGCGGATGCTGCATCTCAGCCCGGGTTCACGTCGAAAATCGGACCCTCATCAGAGCCTCCAGCGGCAACTCGTGAACCATGACCGGGAGTGCCCGTACCAGAAATGCAAATGCGACGTCGGCGGGCGACCGCGCGGAGGTCCCACCGGCCGAAGTCTCGTGAGGCCGGCCTGAGCCATCCGATGTTAACTTCATGGACTTCCGTGGGGAACTTGTTAACTGGCGGGCTGGCAGGAGCAAGCCATTGCCAAGCGGGCCGACTGTCGGAAGCATGACCGTCAGTTGAGCACTGTGGCCGGTAAGACACCCTTGAATCCGATACGATCGGGACTTCCGCGACCGGACTTAGGTTTCTTTTAGGACTTTGCCATTCTTGCGGGGAAAAGGGAAACACCGGAGCTCCCCGAGTTCACGAGCCGACCAAGAAGAGGTGCCACGGGGCTCCCACGAAGCGGTCGTGGTCGGCCCCTGGCCACCGGTCACCGGTCACCGAGTTCAAAACACGGCCCCTGTAATCTCCGGAGAGTCCGCCAATCCCCCCGTGCAGAAATTGCAAGTTGATGATCGGCGGATCGGACTCCGGAGGTCCTACCGAAAAGGGAGCGACCTGGTCGGCCGCTCGCCGCGGATCCTACCCCATCGGACTTCCGGGCAACCCAGAATCTCAAACCGGCGGAGGGCAAATCGTTCAGCAGAGTGCCAAGCCTCCACTGGCGGCAAGGGCCCCTCTCTGCCCCGCCGGAGGGGAGAGGGCAGACACCGGAGCTCCCCCGAATCGGTCGTAGTCGGCCCCTGGCCACCGGTCACCGAGTTCAAAACACGGCACCTGAAATCTCCGGAGAGTCCGCCAATCCCCCCGTGCAGAAAATGCAAGTTGATGATCGGCGGCTCGGGATCCGGAGGTCCTACCGAAAAGGGAGCGACCTGGTCGGCCGCACGCCGCGGATCCGACCCCATCGGACTTCCGGGCAACCCAGAATCTCAAGCCGGCGGAGGGCAAATCGTTCAGCAGAGTGCCAAGCCTCCACTTGCGGCAAGGGCCACTCTCTGCCCCGCCGGAGGGGAGAGGGCAGACACCGGAGCTCCCCCGAATCGGTCGTAGTCGGCCCCTGGCCAACGGTCACCGAGTTCAAAACACGGCACCTGAAATCTCCGGAGAGTCCGCCAATCCCCCCGTGCAGAAAATGCAAGTTGATGATCGGCGGCTCTGGATCTGGAGGTCCTACCGAAAAGGGAGCGACCTGGTCGGCCGCACGCCGCGGATCCAACCCCATCCGACTTCCGGGCAACCCAGAATCTCAACCGGGCGGAGGGCAAATCGTTCAGCTGAGTGCCAAGACTCAACTGGCGGCGAGGCTGACTCTCTGACCTAACGGCAGGGAGAGGGCAGACACCGCAGCTCTCCCGAAGCGGTCGTGGTCGGCCCCTGGCCACCGGTCACCGAGTTCAAAACACGGCACCTGAAATCTCCGGAGAGTCCGCCAATCCCCCCGTGCAGAAAATGCAAGTTGATGATCGGCGGCACGGGCTCCGGAAGTCCTACCGAAAAGGGAGCGACCTGGTCGGCCGAACTCCGTGGATCCGACCCCATACGACTTCCAGTCTCTTCGTTAATAACCATACCGGACAACTCGTAAACCAAACTCAGCTACGAACGGCAATTAGTTAAGCAGAAGGGCCGAGCAACTCGTCAACCAAACGGACGTGGGGAAACTCGTGAACCAAGCAGACGTGGGGCAACTCGTGAACCAGACGGCCAGGGAACTCGTCAATCAAGCTTTCCTGGAGCAATTCGTAAACCAAGCTGACCTACGAACGGCAATTAGTTAAGCAGAAGGGCCGGGCAACTCGTCAACCAAACGGACGTGGGGCAACTCGTGAACCAAGCAGACGTGGGGCAACTCGTGAACCAGACGGCCAGGGAACTCGTGAATCAAGCTTTCGTGGAGCAACTCGTAAACCAAGCTAACCTACGAACGGCAATGCACCAGAAGGACTGGGCAACTCATGAACCAAATGGACGTGGGGCAATTCGTGAACCAGGCAGACGTGGGGCAACTCGTGAACCAGACGGACAGGCAACTCGTGAATCAAGCTTTCGTGGGGCAACCCGTAAACCAAGCTGACCTACGAACGGCAATTAGTTAAGCAGAAGTGCCGGGCAACTCGTCAACCAAACGGACGTAGGGCAACTCGTGAACCAAGCAGACGTGGGGCAACTCGTGAACCAGACGGCCAGGGAACTCGTGAATCAAGCTTTCGTGGAGCAACTCGTAAACCAAGCTAACCTACGAACGGCAATGCACCAGAAGGACTGGGCAACTCATGAACCAAATGGACGTGTGGCAATTCGAAAACCAAGCAGACGTGCGGCAACTCGTGAACCAAGCAGACGTGGGGCAACTCGTGGACCAAGCTGACCTACGAACGGCAATTAGTTAAGCAGAAGTGCCGGGCAACTCGTCAACCAAATGGACGTGGAGCAATTAGTGAAGCAAGCAGACCTGTGGCAACTCGTCAACCAGACGGCCAGGGAACTCGTGAATCAAGCTTTCGTGGAGCAACTCGTAAACCAAGCTGACGTACGAACGTCAATTCACCAGAAGGACTGGGCAACTCATGAACCAAATGGACGTGTGGCAATTCGAAAACCAAGCAGACGTGCGGCAACTCGTGAACCAAGCAGACGTGGGGCAACTCGTGAACCAGTCAGACAGGCAACTCGTGAACCAAGCAGACGTGGGGCAACTCGTGAACCAGACGGCCAGGGAACTCGTCAATCAAGCTTTCGTGGAGCAATTCGTAAACCAAGCTGACCTACGAACGGCAATTAGTTAAGCAGAAGGGCCGGGCAACTCGTCAACCAAATGGACGTGGGGCAATTCGTGAACCAAGCAGACGTGGGGCAACTCGTGAACCAGTCAGACAGGCAACTCGTGAACCAAGCAGACGTGGGGCAACTCGTGAACCAGACGGCCAGGGAACTCGTGAATCAAGCTTTCCTGGAGCAATTCGTAAACCAAGCTGACGTACGAACGGCAATGCACCTGAAGGACTGGGCAACTCATGAACCAAATGGACGTGGGGCAATTCGTGAACCAGGCAGACGTGGGGCAACTCGTGAACCAGACGGACAGGCAACTCGTGAATCAAGCTTTCGTGGAGCAACTCGTAAACCAAGCTAACCTACGAACGGCAATGCACCAGAAGGACTGGGCAACTCATGAACCAAACGGACGTGGGGCAATTCGTGAACCAGGCAGACGTGGGGCAACTCGTGAACCAGACGGACAGGCAACTCGTGCATCAAGCTTTCGTGGGGCAACCCGTAAACCAAGCTGACCTACGAACGGCAATTAGTTAAGCAGAAGTGCCGGGCAACTCGTCAACCAAACGGACGTGGGGCAACTCGTGAAGCAAGCAGACGTGGGGCAACTCGTGAACCAGACGGCCAGGGAACTCGTGAATCAAGCTTTCGTGGAGCAACTCGTAAACCAAGCTAACCTACGAACGGCAATGCACCAGAAGGACTGGGCAACTCATGAACCAAACGGACGTGGGGCAATTCGTGAACCAGGCAGACGTGGGGCAACTCGTGAACCAGACGGACAGGCAACTCGTGCGTCAAGCTTTCGTGGGGCAACCCGTAAACCAAGCTGACCTACGAACGGCAATTAGTTAAGCAGAAGTGCCGGGCAACTCGTCAACCAAACGGACGTGGGGCAACTCGTGAAGCAAGCAGACGTGGGGCAACTCGTGAACCAGACGGCCAGGGAACTCGTGAATCAAGCTTTCGTGGAGCAACTCGTAAACCAAGCTAACCTACGAACGGCAATGCAGCAGAAGGACTGGGCAACTCATGAACCAAACGGACGTGGGGCAATTCGTGAACCAGGCAGACGTGGGGCAACTCGTGAACCAGACGGACAGGCAACTCGTGCATCAAGCTTTCGTGGGGCAACCCGTAAACCAAGCTGACCTACGAACGGCAATTAGTTAAGCAGAAGTGCCGGGCAACTCGTCAACCAAATGGACGTGGAG
>NW_027212192.1:0-35000 GCF_036971445.1 Narcine bancroftii | reverse complement strand
GCCAATCCCCCCGTACAGAAAATGCAATTTTCGATTCGGCGGGGTAGCTCGCGGAGGGTCGACCGCGGATGCTGCATCTCAGCCCGGGTTCACGTCGAAAATCGGACCCTCATCAGAGCCTCCAGCGGCAACTCGTGAACCATGACCGGGAGTGCCCGTACCAGAAATGCAAATGCGACGTCGGCGGGCGACCGCGCGGAGGTCCCACCGGCCGAAGTCTCGTGAGGCCGGCCTGAGCCATCCGATGTTAACTTCATGGACTTCCGTGGGGAACTTGTTAACTGGCGGGCTGGCAGGAGCAAGCCATTGCCAAGCGGGCCGACTGTCGGAAGCATGACCGTCAGTTGAGCACTGTGGCCGGTAAGACACCCTTGAATCCGATACGATCGGGACTTCCGCGACCGGACTTAGGTTTCTTTTAGGACTTTGCCATTCTTGCGGGGAAAAGGGAAACACCGGAGCTCCCCGAGTTCACGAGCCGACCAAGAAGAGGTGCCACGGGGCTCCCACGAAGCGGTCGTGGTCGGCCCCTGGCCACCGGTCACCGGTCACCGAGTTCAAAACACGGCCCCTGTAATCTCCGGAGAGTCCGCCAATCCCCCCGTGCAGAAATTGCAAGTTGATGATCGGCGGATCGGACTCCGGAGGTCCTACCGAAAAGGGAGCGACCTGGTCGGCCGCTCGCCGCGGATCCTACCCCATCGGACTTCCGGGCAACCCAGAATCTCAAACCGGCGGAGGGCAAATCGTTCAGCAGAGTGCCAAGCCTCCACTGGCGGCAAGGGCCCCTCTCTGCCCCGCCGGAGGGGAGAGGGCAGACACCGGAGCTCCCCCGAATCGGTCGTAGTCGGCCCCTGGCCACCGGTCACCGAGTTCAAAACACGGCACCTGAAATCTCCGGAGAGTCCGCCAATCCCCCCGTGCAGAAAATGCAAGTTGATGATCGGCGGCTCGGGATCCGGAGGTCCTACCGAAAAGGGAGCGACCTGGTCGGCCGCACGCCGCGGATCCGACCCCATCGGACTTCCGGGCAACCCAGAATCTCAAGCCGGCGGAGGGCAAATCGTTCAGCAGAGTGCCAAGCCTCCACTTGCGGCAAGGGCCACTCTCTGCCCCGCCGGAGGGGAGAGGGCAGACACCGGAGCTCCCCCGAATCGGTCGTAGTCGGCCCCTGGCCAACGGTCACCGAGTTCAAAACACGGCACCTGAAATCTCCGGAGAGTCCGCCAATCCCCCCGTGCAGAAAATGCAAGTTGATGATCGGCGGCTCTGGATCTGGAGGTCCTACCGAAAAGGGAGCGACCTGGTCGGCCGCACGCCGCGGATCCAACCCCATCCGACTTCCGGGCAACCCAGAATCTCAACCGGGCGGAGGGCAAATCGTTCAGCTGAGTGCCAAGACTCAACTGGCGGCGAGGCTGACTCTCTGACCTAACGGCAGGGAGAGGGCAGACACCGCAGCTCTCCCGAAGCGGTCGTGGTCGGCCCCTGGCCACCGGTCACCGAGTTCAAAACACGGCACCTGAAATCTCCGGAGAGTCCGCCAATCCCCCCGTGCAGAAAATGCAAGTTGATGATCGGCGGCACGGGCTCCGGAAGTCCTACCGAAAAGGGAGCGACCTGGTCGGCCGAACTCCGTGGATCCGACCCCATACGACTTCCAGTCTCTTCGTTAATAACCATACCGGACAACTCGTAAACCAAACTCAGCTACGAACGGCAATTAGTTAAGCAGAAGGGCCGAGCAACTCGTCAACCAAACGGACGTGGGGAAACTCGTGAACCAAGCAGACGTGGGGCAACTCGTGAACCAGACGGCCAGGGAACTCGTCAATCAAGCTTTCCTGGAGCAATTCGTAAACCAAGCTGACCTACGAACGGCAATTAGTTAAGCAGAAGGGCCGGGCAACTCGTCAACCAAACGGACGTGGGGCAACTCGTGAACCAAGCAGACGTGGGGCAACTCGTGAACCAGACGGCCAGGGAACTCGTGAATCAAGCTTTCGTGGAGCAACTCGTAAACCAAGCTAACCTACGAACGGCAATGCACCAGAAGGACTGGGCAACTCATGAACCAAATGGACGTGGGGCAATTCGTGAACCAGGCAGACGTGGGGCAACTCGTGAACCAGACGGACAGGCAACTCGTGAATCAAGCTTTCGTGGGGCAACCCGTAAACCAAGCTGACCTACGAACGGCAATTAGTTAAGCAGAAGTGCCGGGCAACTCGTCAACCAAACGGACGTAGGGCAACTCGTGAACCAAGCAGACGTGGGGCAACTCGTGAACCAGACGGCCAGGGAACTCGTGAATCAAGCTTTCGTGGAGCAACTCGTAAACCAAGCTAACCTACGAACGGCAATGCACCAGAAGGACTGGGCAACTCATGAACCAAATGGACGTGTGGCAATTCGAAAACCAAGCAGACGTGCGGCAACTCGTGAACCAAGCAGACGTGGGGCAACTCGTGGACCAAGCTGACCTACGAACGGCAATTAGTTAAGCAGAAGTGCCGGGCAACTCGTCAACCAAATGGACGTGGAGCAATTAGTGAAGCAAGCAGACCTGTGGCAACTCGTCAACCAGACGGCCAGGGAACTCGTGAATCAAGCTTTCGTGGAGCAACTCGTAAACCAAGCTGACGTACGAACGTCAATTCACCAGAAGGACTGGGCAACTCATGAACCAAATGGACGTGTGGCAATTCGAAAACCAAGCAGACGTGCGGCAACTCGTGAACCAAGCAGACGTGGGGCAACTCGTGAACCAGTCAGACAGGCAACTCGTGAACCAAGCAGACGTGGGGCAACTCGTGAACCAGACGGCCAGGGAACTCGTCAATCAAGCTTTCGTGGAGCAATTCGTAAACCAAGCTGACCTACGAACGGCAATTAGTTAAGCAGAAGGGCCGGGCAACTCGTCAACCAAATGGACGTGGGGCAATTCGTGAACCAAGCAGACGTGGGGCAACTCGTGAACCAGTCAGACAGGCAACTCGTGAACCAAGCAGACGTGGGGCAACTCGTGAACCAGACGGCCAGGGAACTCGTGAATCAAGCTTTCCTGGAGCAATTCGTAAACCAAGCTGACGTACGAACGGCAATGCACCTGAAGGACTGGGCAACTCATGAACCAAATGGACGTGGGGCAATTCGTGAACCAGGCAGACGTGGGGCAACTCGTGAACCAGACGGACAGGCAACTCGTGAATCAAGCTTTCGTGGAGCAACTCGTAAACCAAGCTAACCTACGAACGGCAATGCACCAGAAGGACTGGGCAACTCATGAACCAAACGGACGTGGGGCAATTCGTGAACCAGGCAGACGTGGGGCAACTCGTGAACCAGACGGACAGGCAACTCGTGCATCAAGCTTTCGTGGGGCAACCCGTAAACCAAGCTGACCTACGAACGGCAATTAGTTAAGCAGAAGTGCCGGGCAACTCGTCAACCAAACGGACGTGGGGCAACTCGTGAAGCAAGCAGACGTGGGGCAACTCGTGAACCAGACGGCCAGGGAACTCGTGAATCAAGCTTTCGTGGAGCAACTCGTAAACCAAGCTAACCTACGAACGGCAATGCACCAGAAGGACTGGGCAACTCATGAACCAAACGGACGTGGGGCAATTCGTGAACCAGGCAGACGTGGGGCAACTCGTGAACCAGACGGACAGGCAACTCGTGCGTCAAGCTTTCGTGGGGCAACCCGTAAACCAAGCTGACCTACGAACGGCAATTAGTTAAGCAGAAGTGCCGGGCAACTCGTCAACCAAACGGACGTGGGGCAACTCGTGAAGCAAGCAGACGTGGGGCAACTCGTGAACCAGACGGCCAGGGAACTCGTGAATCAAGCTTTCGTGGAGCAACTCGTAAACCAAGCTAACCTACGAACGGCAATGCAGCAGAAGGACTGGGCAACTCATGAACCAAACGGACGTGGGGCAATTCGTGAACCAGGCAGACGTGGGGCAACTCGTGAACCAGACGGACAGGCAACTCGTGCATCAAGCTTTCGTGGGGCAACCCGTAAACCAAGCTGACCTACGAACGGCAATTAGTTAAGCAGAAGTGCCGGGCAACTCGTCAACCAAATGGACGTGGAGCAATTAGTGAAGCAAGCAGACCTGTGGCAACTCGTGAACCAGACGGCCAGGGAACTCGTGAATCAAGCTTTCGTGGAGCAACTCGTAAACCAAGCTGACCTACGAACGGCAATGCACCAGAAGGACTGGGCAACTCATGAACCAAACGGACGTGGGGCAATTCGTGAACCAGGCAGACCTGGGGCAACTCGTGAACCAGTCGGACAGGCAACTCGTGAACCAAGCAGACGTGGGGCAACTCGTGAACCAGACGGCCAGGGAACTCGTCAATCAAGCTTTCCTGGAGCAATTCGTAAACCAAGCTGACCTACGAACGGCAATTAGTTAAGCAGAAGGGCCGGGCAACTCGTCAACCAAATGGACGTGGGGCAATTCGTGAACCAAGCAGACGTGGGGCAACTCGTGAACCAGACGGCCAGGGAACTCGTGAATCAAGCTTTCGTGGAGCAACTCGTAAACCAAGCTGACGTACGAACGGCAATTCACCAGAAGGACTGGGCAACTCATGAACCAAATGGACGTGGGGCAATTCGTGAACCAGGCAGACGTGGGGCAACTCGTGAACCAGACGGACAGGCAACTCGTGAATCAAGCTTTCGTGGGGCAACTCGTAAACCAAGCTGACCTACGAACGGCAATTAGTTAAGCAGAAGTGCCGGGCAACTCGTCAACCAAATGGACGTGGAGCAATTAGTGAAGCAAGCAGACGTGGGGCAACTCGTGAACCAGACGGCCAGGGAACTCGTGAATCAAGCTTTCGTGGAGTAACTCGTAAACCAAGCTGACCTACGAACGGCAATGCACCAGAAGGACTGGGCAACTCATGAACCAAACGGACGTGGGGCAATTCGTGAACCAGGCAGACGTGGGGCAACTCGTGAACCAGACGGACAGGCAACTCGTGAGTCAAGCTTTCGTGGGGCAACCCGTAAACCAAGCTGACCTACGAACGGCAATTAGTTAAGCAGAAGTGCCGGGCAACTCGTCAACCAAATGGACGTGGAGCAATTAGTGAAGCAAGCAGACCTGGGGCAACTCGTGAACCAGACGGCCAGGGAACTCGTGAATCAAGCTTTCGTGGAGCAACTCGTAAACCAAGCTGACCTACGAACGGCAATTAGTTAAGCAGAAGGGCCGGGCAACTCGTCAACCAAACGAACGTGGGGCAACTCGTGAACCAAGCAGACGTGGGGCAACTCGTGAACCAGACGGCCAGGGAACTCGTGAATCAAGCTTTCCTGGAGCAATTCGTAAACCAAGCTGACGTACGAACGGCAATGCACCTGAAGGACTGGGCAACTCATGAACCAAATGGACGTGGGGCAATTCGTGAACCAGGCAGACGTGGGGCAACTCGTGAACCAGACGGACAGGCAACTCGTGAATCAAGCTTTCGTGGAGCAACTCGTAAACCAAGCTAACCTACGAACGGCAATGCACCAGAAGGACTGGGCAACTCATGAACCAAACGGACGTGGGGCAATTCGTGAACCAGGCAGACGTGGGGCAACTCGTGAACCAGACGGACAGGCAACTCGTGCATCAAGCTTTCGTGGGGCAACCCGTAAACCAAGCTGACCTACGAACGGCAATTAGTTAAGCAGAAGTGCCGGGCAACTCGTCAACCAAATGGACGTGGAGCAATTAGTGAAGCAAGCAGACCTGTGGCAACTCGTGAACCAGACGGCCAGGGAACTCGTGAATCAAGCTTTCGTGGAGCAACTCGTAAACCAAGCTGACCTACGAACGGCAATGCACCAGAAGGACTGGGCAACTCATGAACCAAACGGACGTGGGGCAATTCGTGAACCAGGCAGACCTGGGGCAACTCGTGAACCAGTCGGACAGGCAACTCGTGAACCAAGCAGACGTGGGGCAACTCGTGAACCAGACGGCCAGGGAACTCGTCAATCAAGCTTTCGTGGGGCAACCCGTAAACCAAGCTGACCTACGAACGGCAATTAGTTAAGCAGAAGTGCCGGGCAACTCGTCAACCAAATGGACGTGGAGCAATTAGTGAAGCAAGCAGACCTGGGGCAACTCGTGAACCAGACGGCGAACTCGTGAATCAAGCTTTCGTGGAGCAACTCGTAAACCAAGCTGACCTACGAACGGCAATGCACCAGAAGGACTGGGCAACTCATGAACCAAACGGACGTGGGGCAATTCGTGAACCAGGCAGACCTGGGGCAACTCGTGAACCAGTCGGACAGGCATCTCGTGAACCAAGCAGACGTGGGGCAACCCGTAAACCAAGCTGACCTACGAACGGCAATTAGTTAAGCAGAAGTGCCGGGCAACTCGTCAACCAAATGGACGTGGAGCAATTAGTGAAGCAAGCAGACCTGGGGCAACTCGTGAACCAGACGGACAGGCAACTCATGAATCAAGCTTTCGGTGGGCAACTCGTAAACCAAGCTGACCTACGAAAGGCAATTAGTTAAGCAGAAGGGCCGGGCAACTCGTGAACCAAGCTCGCCGGAGCTTGACGAATCCAAATCCCAACTCTCACCCTTGCCTGACCTCTAAACCTGACCGATACGCTGCTGCCTGCCCAAATCCTGTCCCTAATGCCAAATCGAGACCAGGCCCTCACCTGAAGCCGAAGAATCAGCTTGCCGTCAACACCAGCCACAACCCTGAGTCTTATCCTAACCCTAACCCTAACCCTAATCGCTACCCCCACCTCATCCCTAACCCTAACCCCCACCCCAACCCTAACCCTAACCCCCACCCCAACCCTAACCCTAATCCCAACCCCAAACCGGAACCAAATATTAACTCTGAGCTTAAACGTACCCCTCACCCAAACCTTGTGTCTATCCCTAAACCTGACCCTAGCCTTCAACTCTCACTCTAACACTAACACTCTAAAACTAACCAGAGGCCTATCTTTTATGTGCTCACCCATTGCTGAAGCCCTAAGCTATCCCCATGCCCCTCAGCCCAGTGCAACACTCACCCTCAGCCACTGGACTGCACTTGGCCATTGCCTGCACAAGGTCACCCACTTCATCCTGGTGTGCAACACCTGATCCTAAACTAAGCTTTGACAAACGGACCTTAGGCACTGAAAGGAACCTGGGAACATACCCGACGGTTGGCTCCAGTGCTTTGGCCATATTCTGACGATCGACCTGCCGACTGAATCTAAAGATCACCGCGATGCACCCGTCATCACGCCAAGAGATGGGGACATCCATCTGGGCAAGGCATCGGAAAGTGCGTGTGACTCGATCCAAAGGGCAACAGAGAGAGAGAGAGAGAGAGAGAGAGAGAGAGAGAGAGAGAGAGAGAGAGAGAGAGAGAGAGAGAGAGAGAACAACTCGTAAACCAAGCTGACCTACGAACGGCAATTAGTTAAGCAGAAGGGCCGGGCAACTCGTCAACCAAATGGACGTGGGGCAATTCGTGAACCAAGCAGACGTGGGGCAACTCGTGAACCAGTCAGACAGGCAACTCGTGAACCAAGCAGACGTGGGGCAACTCGTGAACCAGACGGCCAGGGAACTCGTGAATCAAGCTTTCCTGGAGCAATTCGTAAACCAAGCTGACGTACGAACGGCAATGCACCTGAAGGACTGGGCAACTCATGAACCAAATGGACGTGGGGCAATTCGTGAACCAGGCAGACGTGGGGCAACTCGTGAACCAGACGGACAGGCAACTCGTGAATCAAGCTTTCGTGGAGCAACTCGTAAACCAAGCTAACCTACGAACGGCAATGCACCAGAAGGACTGGGCAACTCATGAACCAAACGGACGTGGGGCAATTCGTGAACCAGGCAGACGTGGGGCAACTCGTGAACCAGACGGACAGGCAACTCGTGCATCAAGCTTTCGTGGGGCAACCCGTAAACCAAGCTGACCTACGAACGGCAATTAGTTAAGCAGAAGTGCCGGGCAACTCGTCAACCAAACGGACGTGGGGCAACTCGTGAAGCAAGCAGACGTGGGGCAACTCGTGAACCAGACGGCCAGGGAACTCGTGAATCAAGCTTTCGTGGAGCAACTCGTAAACCAAGCTAACCTACGAACGGCAATGCACCAGAAGGACTGGGCAACTCATGAACCAAACGGACGTGGGGCAATTCGTGAACCAGGCAGACATGGGGCAACTCGTGAACCAGACGGACAGGCAACTCGTGCGTCAAGCTTTCGTGGGGCAACCCGTAAACCAAGCTGACCTACGAACGGCAATTAGTTAAGCAGAAGTGCCGGGCAACTCGTCAACCAAACGGACGTGGGGCAACTCGTGAAGCAAGCAGACGTGGGGCAACTCGTGAACCAGACGGCCAGGGAACTCGTGAATCAAGCTTTCGTGGAGCAACTCGTAAACCAAGCTAACCTACGAACGGCAATGCAGCAGAAGGACTGGGCAACTCATGAACCAAACGGACGTGGGGCAATTCGTGAACCAGGCAGACGTGGGGCAACTCGTGAACCAGACGGACAGGCAACTCGTGCATCAAGCTTTCGTGGGGCAACCCGTAAACCAAGCTGACCTACGAACGGCAATTAGTTAAGCAGAAGTGCCGGGCAACTCGTCAACCAAATGGACGTGGAGCAATTAGTGAAGCAAGCAGACCTGTGGCAACTCGTGAACCAGACGGCCAGGGAACTCGTGAATCAAGCTTTCGTGGAGCAACTCGTAAACCAAGCTGACCTACGAACGGCAATGCACCAGAAGGACTGGGCAACTCATGAACCAAACGGACGTGGGGCAATTCGTGAACCAGGCAGACCTGGGGCAACTCGTGAACCAGTCGGACAGGCAACTCGTGAACCAAGCAGACGTGGGGCAACTCGTGAACCAGACGGCCAGGGAACTCGTCAATCAAGCTTTCCTGGAGCAATTCGTAAACCAAGCTGACCTACGAACGGCAATTAGTTAAGCAGAAGGGCCGGGCAACTCGTCAACCAAATGGACGTGGGGCAATTCGTGAACCAAGCAGACGTGGGGCAACTCGTGAACCAGACGGCCAGGGAACTCGTGAATCAAGCTTTCGTGGAGCAACTCGTAAACCAAGCTGACGTACGAACGGCAATTCACCAGAAGGACTGGGCAACTCATGAACCAAATGGACGTGGGGCAATTCGTGAACCAGGCAGACGTGGGGCAACTCGTGAACCAGACGGACAGGCAACTCGTGAATCAAGCTTTCGTGGGGCAACTCGTAAACCAAGCTGACCTACGAACGGCAATTAGTTAAGCAGAAGTGCCGGGCAACTCGTCAACCAAATGGACGTGGAGCAATTAGTGAAGCAAGCAGACGTGGGGCAACTCGTGAACCAGACGGCCAGGGAACTCGTGAATCAAGCTTTCGTGGAGTAACTCGTAAACCAAGCTGACCTACGAACGGCAATGCACCAGAAGGACTGGGCAACTCATGAACCAAACGGACGTGGGGCAATTCGTGAACCAGGCAGACGTGGGGCAACTCGTGAACCAGACGGACAGGCAACTCGTGAGTCAAGCTTTCGTGGGGCAACCCGTAAACCAAGCTGACCTACGAACGGCAATTAGTTAAGCAGAAGTGCCGGGCAACTCGTCAACCAAATGGACGTGGAGCAATTAGTGAAGCAAGCAGACCTGGGGCAACTCGTGAACCAGACGGCCAGGGAACTCGTGAATCAAGCTTTCGTGGAGCAACTCGTAAACCAAGCTGACCTACGAACGGCAATTAGTTAAGCAGAAGGGCCGGGCAACTCGTCAACCAAACGAACGTGGGGCAACTCGTGAACCAAGCAGACGTGGGGCAACTCGTGAACCAGACGGCCAGGGAACTCGTGAATCAAGCTTTCCTGGAGCAATTCGTAAACCAAGCTGACGTACGAACGGCAATGCACCTGAAGGACTGGGCAACTCATGAACCAAATGGACGTGGGGCAATTCGTGAACCAGGCAGACGTGGGGCAACTCGTGAACCAGACGGACAGGCAACTCGTGAATCAAGCTTTCGTGGAGCAACTCGTAAACCAAGCTAACCTACGAACGGCAATGCACCAGAAGGACTGGGCAACTCATGAACCAAACGGACGTGGGGCAATTCGTGAACCAGGCAGACGTGGGGCAACTCGTGAACCAGACGGACAGGCAACTCGTGCATCAAGCTTTCGTGGGGCAACCCGTAAACCAAGCTGACCTACGAACGGCAATTAGTTAAGCAGAAGTGCCGGGCAACTCGTCAACCAAACGGACGTGGGGCAACTCGTGAAGCAAGCAGACGTGGGGCAACTCGTGAACCAGACGGCCAGGGAACTCGTGAATCAAGCTTTCGTGGAGCAACTCGTAAACCAAGCTAACCTACGAACGGCAATGCACCAGAAGGACTGGGCAACTCATGAACCAAACGGACGTGGGGCAATTCGTGAACCAGGCAGACGTGGGGCAACTCGTGAACCAGACGGACAGGCAACTCGTGCATCAAGCTTTCGTGGGGCAACCCGTAAACCAAGCTGACCTACGAACGGCAATTAGTTAAGCAGAAGTGCCGGGCAACTCGTCAACCAAACGGACGTGGGGCAACTCGTGAAGCAAGCAGACGTGGGGCAACTCGTGAACCAGACGGCCAGGGAACTCGTGAATCAAGCTTTCGTGGAGCAACTCGTAAACCAAGCTAACCTACGAACGGCAATGCACCAGAAGGACTGGGCAACTCATGAACCAAACGGACGTGGGGCAATTCGTGAACCAGGCAGACGTGGGGCAACTCGTGAACCAGACGGACAGGCAACTCGTGCGTCAAGCTTTCGTGGGGCAACCCGTAAACCAAGCTGACCTACGAACGGCAATTAGTTAAGCAGAAGTGCCGGGCAACTCGTCAACCAAACGGACGTGGGGCAACTCGTGAAGCAAGCAGACGTGGGGCAACTCGTGAACCAGACGGCCAGGGAACTCGTGAATCAAGCTTTCGTGGAGCAACTCGTAAACCAAGCTAACCTACGAACGGCAATGCACCAGAAGGACTGGGCAACTCATGAACCAAACGGACGTGGGGCAATTCGTGAACCAGGCAGACGTGGGGCAACTCGTGAACCAGACGGACAGGCAACTCGTGCATCAAGCTTTCGTGGGGCAACCCGTAAACCAAGCTGACCTACGAACGGCAATTAGTTAAGCAGAAGTGCCGGGCAACTCGTCAACCAAACGGACGTGGGGCAACTCGTGAAGCAAGCAGACGTGGGGCAACTCGTGAACCAGACGGCCAGGGAACTCGTGAATCAAGCTTTCGTGGAGCAACTCGTAAACCAAGCTAACCTACGAACGGCAATGCACCAGAAGGACTGGGCAACTCATGAACCAAACGGACGTGGGGCAATTCGTGAACCAGGCAGACGTGGGGCAACTCGTGAACCAGACGGACAGGCAACTCGTGCATCAAGCTTTCGTGGGGCAACCCGTAAACCAAGCTGACCTACGAACGGCAATTAGTTAAGCAGAAGTGCCGGGCAACTCGTCAACCAAATGGACGTGGAGCAATTAGTGAAGCAAGCAGACCTGTGGCAACTCGTGAACCAGACGGCCAGGGAACTCGTGAATCAAGCTTTCGTGGAGCAACTCGTAAACCAAGCTGACCTACGAACGGCAATGCACCAGAAGGACTGGGCAACTCATGAACCAAACGGACGTGGGGCAATTCGTGAACCAGGCAGACCTGGGGCAACTCGTGAACCAGTCGGACAGGCAACTCGTGAACCAAGCAGACGTGGGGCAACTCGTGAACCAGACGGCCAGGGAACTCGTCAATCAAGCTTTCGTGGGGCAACCCGTAAACCAAGCTGACCTACGAACGGCAATTAGTTAAGCAGAAGTGCCGGGCAACTCGTCAACCAAATGGACGTGGAGCAATTAGTGAAGCAAGCAGACCTGGGGCAACTCGTGAACCAGACGGCCAGGGAACTCGTGAATCAAGCTTTCGTGGAGCAACTCGTAAACCAAGCTGACCTACGAACGGCAATGCACCAGAAGGACTGGGCAACTCATGAACCAAACGGACGTGGGGCAATTCGTGAACCAGGCAGACCTGGGGCAACTCGTGAACCAGTCGGACAGGCATCTCGTGAACCAAGCAGACGTGGGGCAACCCGTAAACCAAGCTGACCTACGAACGGCAATTAGTTAAGCAGAAGTGCCGGGCAACTCGTCAACCAAATGGACGTGGAGCAATTAGTGAAGCAAGCAGACCTGGGGCAACTCGTGAACCAGACGGACAGGCAACTCATGAATCAAGCTTTCGGTGGGCAACTCGTAAACCAAGCTGACCTACGAAAGGCAATTAGTTAAGCAGAAGGGCCGGGCAACTCGTGAACCAAGCTCGCCGGAGCTTGACGAATCCAAATCCCAACTCTCACCCTTGCCTGACCTCTAAACCTGACCGATACGCTGCTGCCTGCCCAAATCCTGTCCCTAATGCCAAATCGAGACCAGGCCCTCACCTGAAGCCGAAGAATCAGCTTGCCGTCAACACCAGCCACAACCCTGAGTCTTATCCTAACCCTAACCCTAACCCTAATCGCTACCCCCACCTCATCCCTAACCCTAACCCCCACCCCAACCCTAACCCTAACCCCCACCCCAACCCTAACCCTAATCCCAACCCCAAACCGGAACCAAATATTAACTCTGAGCTTAAACGTACCCCTCACCCAAACCTTGTGTCTATCCCTAAACCTGACCCTAGCCTTCAACTCTCACTCTAACACTAACACTCTAAAACTAACCAGAGGCCTATCTTTTATGTGCTCACCCATTGCTGAAGCCCTAAGCTATCCCCATGCCCCTCAGCCCAGTGCAACACTCACCCTCAGCCACTGGACTGCACTTGGCCATTGCCTGCACAAGGTCACCCACTTCATCCTGGTGTGCAACACCTGATCCTAAACTAAGCTTTGACAAACGGACCTTAGGCACTGAAAGGAACCTGGGAACATACCCGACGGTTGGCTCCAGTGCTTTGGCCATATTCTGACGATCGACCTGCCGACTGAATCTAAAGATCACCGCGATGCACCCGTCATCACGCCAAGAGATGGGGACATCCATCTGGGCAAGGCATCGGAAAGTGCGTGTGACTCGATCCAAAGGGCAACAGAGAGAGAGAGAGAGAGAGAGAGAGAGAGAGAGAGAGAGAGAGAGAGAGAGAGAGAGAGAGAGAGAGAACAACTCGTAAACCAAGCTGACCTACGAACGGCAATTAGTTAAGCAGAAGGGCCGGGCAACTCGTCAACCAAATGGACGTGGGGCAATTCGTGAACCAAGCAGACGTGGGGCAACTCGTGAACCAGTCAGACAGGCAACTCGTGAACCAAGCAGACGTGGGGCAACTCGTGAACCAGACGGCCAGGGAACTCGTGAATCAAGCTTTCCTGGAGCAATTCGTAAACCAAGCTGACGTACGAACGGCAATGCACCTGAAGGACTGGGCAACTCATGAACCAAATGGACGTGGGGCAATTCGTGAACCAGGCAGACGTGGGGCAACTCGTGAACCAGACGGACAGGCAACTCGTGAATCAAGCTTTCGTGGAGCAACTCGTAAACCAAGCTAACCTACGAACGGCAATGCACCAGAAGGACTGGGCAACTCATGAACCAAACGGACGTGGGGCAATTCGTGAACCAGGCAGACGTGGGGCAACTCGTGAACCAGACGGACAGGCAACTCGTGCATCAAGCTTTCGTGGGGCAACCCGTAAACCAAGCTGACCTACGAACGGCAATTAGTTAAGCAGAAGTGCCGGGCAACTCGTCAACCAAACGGACGTGGGGCAACTCGTGAAGCAAGCAGACGTGGGGCAACTCGTGAACCAGACGGCCAGGGAACTCGTGAATCAAGCTTTCGTGGAGCAACTCGTAAACCAAGCTAACCTACGAACGGCAATGCACCAGAAGGACTGGGCAACTCATGAACCAAACGGACGTGGGGCAATTCGTGAACCAGGCAGACATGGGGCAACTCGTGAACCAGACGGACAGGCAACTCGTGCGTCAAGCTTTCGTGGGGCAACCCGTAAACCAAGCTGACCTACGAACGGCAATTAGTTAAGCAGAAGTGCCGGGCAACTCGTCAACCAAACGGACGTGGGGCAACTCGTGAAGCAAGCAGACGTGGGGCAACTCGTGAACCAGACGGCCAGGGAACTCGTGAATCAAGCTTTCGTGGAGCAACTCGTAAACCAAGCTAACCTACGAACGGCAATGCAGCAGAAGGACTGGGCAACTCATGAACCAAACGGACGTGGGGCAATTCGTGAACCAGGCAGACGTGGGGCAACTCGTGAACCAGACGGACAGGCAACTCGTGCATCAAGCTTTCGTGGGGCAACCCGTAAACCAAGCTGACCTACGAACGGCAATTAGTTAAGCAGAAGTGCCGGGCAACTCGTCAACCAAATGGACGTGGAGCAATTAGTGAAGCAAGCAGACCTGTGGCAACTCGTGAACCAGACGGCCAGGGAACTCGTGAATCAAGCTTTCGTGGAGCAACTCGTAAACCAAGCTGACCTACGAACGGCAATGCACCAGAAGGACTGGGCAACTCATGAACCAAACGGACGTGGGGCAATTCGTGAACCAGGCAGACCTGGGGCAACTCGTGAACCAGTCGGACAGGCAACTCGTGAACCAAGCAGACGTGGGGCAACTCGTGAACCAGACGGCCAGGGAACTCGTCAATCAAGCTTTCCTGGAGCAATTCGTAAACCAAGCTGACCTACGAACGGCAATTAGTTAAGCAGAAGGGCCGGGCAACTCGTCAACCAAATGGACGTGGGGCAATTCGTGAACCAAGCAGACGTGGGGCAACTCGTGAACCAGACGGCCAGGGAACTCGTGAATCAAGCTTTCGTGGAGCAACTCGTAAACCAAGCTGACGTACGAACGGCAATTCACCAGAAGGACTGGGCAACTCATGAACCAAATGGACGTGGGGCAATTCGTGAACCAGGCAGACGTGGGGCAACTCGTGAACCAGACGGACAGGCAACTCGTGAATCAAGCTTTCGTGGGGCAACTCGTAAACCAAGCTGACCTACGAACGGCAATTAGTTAAGCAGAAGTGCCGGGCAACTCGTCAACCAAATGGACGTGGAGCAATTAGTGAAGCAAGCAGACGTGGGGCAACTCGTGAACCAGACGGCCAGGGAACTCGTGAATCAAGCTTTCGTGGAGTAACTCGTAAACCAAGCTGACCTACGAACGGCAATGCACCAGAAGGACTGGGCAACTCATGAACCAAACGGACGTGGGGCAATTCGTGAACCAGGCAGACGTGGGGCAACTCGTGAACCAGACGGACAGGCAACTCGTGAGTCAAGCTTTCGTGGGGCAACCCGTAAACCAAGCTGACCTACGAACGGCAATTAGTTAAGCAGAAGTGCCGGGCAACTCGTCAACCAAATGGACGTGGAGCAATTAGTGAAGCAAGCAGACCTGGGGCAACTCGTGAACCAGACGGCCAGGGAACTCGTGAATCAAGCTTTCGTGGAGCAACTCGTAAACCAAGCTGACCTACGAACGGCAATTAGTTAAGCAGAAGGGCCGGGCAACTCGTCAACCAAACGAACGTGGGGCAACTCGTGAACCAAGCAGACGTGGGGCAACTCGTGAACCAGACGGCCAGGGAACTCGTGAATCAAGCTTTCCTGGAGCAATTCGTAAACCAAGCTGACGTACGAACGGCAATGCACCTGAAGGACTGGGCAACTCATGAACCAAATGGACGTGGGGCAATTCGTGAACCAGGCAGACGTGGGGCAACTCGTGAACCAGACGGACAGGCAACTCGTGAATCAAGCTTTCGTGGAGCAACTCGTAAACCAAGCTAACCTACGAACGGCAATGCACCAGAAGGACTGGGCAACTCATGAACCAAACGGACGTGGGGCAATTCGTGAACCAGGCAGACGTGGGGCAACTCGTGAACCAGACGGACAGGCAACTCGTGCATCAAGCTTTCGTGGGGCAACCCGTAAACCAAGCTGACCTACGAACGGCAATTAGTTAAGCAGAAGTGCCGGGCAACTCGTCAACCAAACGGACGTGGGGCAACTCGTGAAGCAAGCAGACGTGGGGCAACTCGTGAACCAGACGGCCAGGGAACTCGTGAATCAAGCTTTCGTGGAGCAACTCGTAAACCAAGCTAACCTACGAACGGCAATGCACCAGAAGGACTGGGCAACTCATGAACCAAACGGACGTGGGGCAATTCGTGAACCAGGCAGACGTGGGGCAACTCGTGAACCAGACGGACAGGCAACTCGTGCATCAAGCTTTCGTGGGGCAACCCGTAAACCAAGCTGACCTACGAACGGCAATTAGTTAAGCAGAAGTGCCGGGCAACTCGTCAACCAAACGGACGTGGGGCAACTCGTGAAGCAAGCAGACGTGGGGCAACTCGTGAACCAGACGGCCAGGGAACTCGTGAATCAAGCTTTCGTGGAGCAACTCGTAAACCAAGCTAACCTACGAACGGCAATGCACCAGAAGGACTGGGCAACTCATGAACCAAACGGACGTGGGGCAATTCGTGAACCAGGCAGACGTGGGGCAACTCGTGAACCAGACGGACAGGCAACTCGTGCGTCAAGCTTTCGTGGGGCAACCCGTAAACCAAGCTGACCTACGAACGGCAATTAGTTAAGCAGAAGTGCCGGGCAACTCGTCAACCAAACGGACGTGGGGCAACTCGTGAAGCAAGCAGACGTGGGGCAACTCGTGAACCAGACGGCCAGGGAACTCGTGAATCAAGCTTTCGTGGAGCAACTCGTAAACCAAGCTAACCTACGAACGGCAATGCACCAGAAGGACTGGGCAACTCATGAACCAAACGGACGTGGGGCAATTCGTGAACCAGGCAGACGTGGGGCAACTCGTGAACCAGACGGACAGGCAACTCGTGCATCAAGCTTTCGTGGGGCAACCCGTAAACCAAGCTGACCTACGAACGGCAATTAGTTAAGCAGAAGTGCCGGGCAACTCGTCAACCAAACGGACGTGGGGCAACTCGTGAAGCAAGCAGACGTGGGGCAACTCGTGAACCAGACGGCCAGGGAACTCGTGAATCAAGCTTTCGTGGAGCAACTCGTAAACCAAGCTAACCTACGAACGGCAATGCACCAGAAGGACTGGGCAACTCATGAACCAAACGGACGTGGGGCAATTCGTGAACCAGGCAGACGTGGGGCAACTCGTGAACCAGACGGACAGGCAACTCGTGCATCAAGCTTTCGTGGGGCAACCCGTAAACCAAGCTGACCTACGAACGGCAATTAGTTAAGCAGAAGTGCCGGGCAACTCGTCAACCAAATGGACGTGGAGCAATTAGTGAAGCAAGCAGACCTGTGGCAACTCGTGAACCAGACGGCCAGGGAACTCGTGAATCAAGCTTTCGTGGAGCAACTCGTAAACCAAGCTGACCTACGAACGGCAATGCACCAGAAGGACTGGGCAACTCATGAACCAAACGGACGTGGGGCAATTCGTGAACCAGGCAGACCTGGGGCAACTCGTGAACCAGTCGGACAGGCAACTCGTGAACCAAGCAGACGTGGGGCAACTCGTGAACCAGACGGCCAGGGAACTCGTCAATCAAGCTTTCGTGGGGCAACCCGTAAACCAAGCTGACCTACGAACGGCAATTAGTTAAGCAGAAGTGCCGGGCAACTCGTCAACCAAATGGACGTGGAGCAATTAGTGAAGCAAGCAGACCTGGGGCAACTCGTGAACCAGACGGCCAGGGAACTCGTGAATCAAGCTTTCGTGGAGCAACTCGTAAACCAAGCTGACCTACGAACGGCAATGCACCAGAAGGACTGGGCAACTCATGAACCAAACGGACGTGGGGCAATTCGTGAACCAGGCAGACCTGGGGCAACTCGTGAACCAGTCGGACAGGCATCTCGTGAACCAAGCAGACGTGGGGCAACCCGTAAACCAAGCTGACCTACGAACGGCAATTAGTTAAGCAGAAGTGCCGGGCAACTCGTCAACCAAATGGACGTGGAGCAATTAGTGAAGCAAGCAGACCTGGGGCAACTCGTGAACCAGACGGACAGGCAACTCATGAATCAAGCTTTCGGTGGGCAACTCGTAAACCAAGCTGACCTACGAAAGGCAATTAGTTAAGCAGAAGGGCCGGGCAACTCGTGAACCAAGCTCGCCGGAGCTTGACGAATCCAAATCCCAACTCTCACCCTTGCCTGACCTCTAAACCTGACCGATACGCTGCTGCCTGCCCAAATCCTGTCCCTAATGCCAAATCGAGACCAGGCCCTCACCTGAAGCCGAAGAATCAGCTTGCCGTCAACACCAGCCACAACCCTGAGTCTTATCCTAACCCTAACCCTAACCCTAATCGCTACCCCCACCTCATCCCTAACCCTAACCCCCACCCCAACCCTAACCCTAACCCCCACCCCAACCCTAACCCTAATCCCAACCCCAAACCGGAACCAAATATTAACTCTGAGCTTAAACGTACCCCTCACCCAAACCTTGTGTCTATCCCTAAACCTGACCCTAGCCTTCAACTCTCACTCTAACACTAACACTCTAAAACTAACCAGAGGCCTATCTTTTATGTGCTCACCCATTGCTGAAGCCCTAAGCTATCCCCATGCCCCTCAGCCCAGTGCAACACTCACCCTCAGCCACTGGACTGCACTTGGCCATTGCCTGCACAAGGTCACCCACTTCATCCTGGTGTGCAACACCTGATCCTAAACTAAGCTTTGACAAACGGACCTTAGGCACTGAAAGGAACCTGGGAACATACCCGACGGTTGGCTCCAGTGCTTTGGCCATATTCTGACGATCGACCTGCCGACTGAATCTAAAGATCACCGCGATGCACCCGTCATCACGCCAAGAGATGGGGACATCCATCTGGGCAAGGCATCGGAAAGTGCGTGTGACTCGATCCAAAGGGCAACAGAGAGAGAGAGAGAGAGAGAGAGAGAGAGAGAGAGAGAGAGAGAGAGAGAGAGAGAGAGAGAGAGAGAACAACTCGTAAACCAAGCTGACCTACGAACGGCAATTAGTTAAGCAGAAGGGCCGGGCAACTCGTCAACCAAATGGACGTGGGGCAATTCGTGAACCAAGCAGACGTGGGGCAACTCGTGAACCAGTCAGACAGGCAACTCGTGAACCAAGCAGACGTGGGGCAACTCGTGAACCAGACGGCCAGGGAACTCGTGAATCAAGCTTTCCTGGAGCAATTCGTAAACCAAGCTGACGTACGAACGGCAATGCACCTGAAGGACTGGGCAACTCATGAACCAAATGGACGTGGGGCAATTCGTGAACCAGGCAGACGTGGGGCAACTCGTGAACCAGACGGACAGGCAACTCGTGAATCAAGCTTTCGTGGAGCAACTCGTAAACCAAGCTAACCTACGAACGGCAATGCACCAGAAGGACTGGGCAACTCATGAACCAAACGGACGTGGGGCAATTCGTGAACCAGGCAGACGTGGGGCAACTCGTGAACCAGACGGACAGGCAACTCGTGCATCAAGCTTTCGTGGGGCAACCCGTAAACCAAGCTGACCTACGAACGGCAATTAGTTAAGCAGAAGTGCCGGGCAACTCGTCAACCAAACGGACGTGGGGCAACTCGTGAAGCAAGCAGACGTGGGGCAACTCGTGAACCAGACGGCCAGGGAACTCGTGAATCAAGCTTTCGTGGAGCAACTCGTAAACCAAGCTAACCTACGAACGGCAATGCACCAGAAGGACTGGGCAACTCATGAACCAAACGGACGTGGGGCAATTCGTGAACCAGGCAGACGTGGGGCAACTCGTGAACCAGATGGACAGGCAACTCGTGCGTCAAGCTTTCGTGGGGCAACCCGTAAACCAAGCTGACCTACGAACGGCAATTAGTTAAGCAGAAGTGCCGGGCAACTCGTCAACCAAACGGACGTGGGGCAACTCGTGAAGCAAGCAGACGTGGGGCAACTCGTGAACCAGACGGCCAGGGAACTCGTGAATCAAGCTTTCGTGGAGCAACTCGTAAACCAAGCTAACCTACGAACGGCAATGCAGCAGAAGGACTGGGCAACTCATGAACCAAACGGACGTGGGGCAATTCGTGAACCAGGCAGACGTGGGGCAACTCGTGAACCAGACGGACAGGCAACTCGTGCATCAAGCTTTCGTGGGGCAACCCGTAAACCAAGCTGACCTACGAACGGCAATTAGTTAAGCAGAAGTGCCGGGCAACTCGTCAACCAAATGGACGTGGAGCAATTAGTGAAGCAAGCAGACCTGTGGCAACTCGTGAACCAGACGGCCAGGGAACTCGTGAATCAAGCTTTCGTGGAGCAACTCGTAAACCAAGCTGACCTACGAACGGCAATGCACCAGAAGGACTGGGCAACTCATGAACCAAACGGACGTGGGGCAATTCGTGAACCAGGCAGACCTGGGGCAACTCGTGAACCAGTCGGACAGGCAACTCGTGAACCAAGCAGACGTGGGGCAACTCGTGAACCAGACGGCCAGGGAACTCGTCAATCAAGCTTTCCTGGAGCAATTCGTAAACCAAGCTGACCTACGAACGGCAATTAGTTAAGCAGAAGGGCCGGGCAACTCGTCAACCAAATGGACGTGGGGCAATTCGTGAACCAAGCAGACGTGGGGCAACTCGTGAACCAGACGGCCAGGGAACTCGTGAATCAAGCTTTCGTGGAGCAACTCGTAAACCAAGCTGACGTACGAACGGCAATTCACCAGAAGGACTGGGCAACTCATGAACCAAATGGACGTGGGGCAATTCGTGAACCAGGCAGACGTGGGGCAACTCGTGAACCAGACGGACAGGCAACTCGTGAATCAAGCTTTCGTGGGGCAACTCGTAAACCAAGCTGACCTACGAACGGCAATTAGTTAAGCAGAAGTGCCGGGCAACTCGTCAACCAAATGGACGTGGAGCAATTAGTGAAGCAAGCAGACGTGGGGCAACTCGTGAACCAGACGGCCAGGGAACTCGTGAATCAAGCTTTCGTGGAGTAACTCGTAAACCAAGCTGACCTACGAACGGCAATGCACCAGAAGGACTGGGCAACTCATGAACCAAACGGACGTGGGGCAATTCGTGAACCAGGCAGACGTGGGGCAACTCGTGAACCAGACGGACAGGCAACTCGTGAGTCAAGCTTTCGTGGGGCAACCCGTAAACCAAGCTGACCTACGAACGGCAATTAGTTAAGCAGAAGTGCCGGGCAACTCGTCAACCAAATGGACGTGGAGCAATTAGTGAAGCAAGCAGACCTGGGGCAACTCGTGAACCAGACGGCCAGGGAACTCGTGAATCAAGCTTTCGTGGAGCAACTCGTAAACCAAGCTGACCTACGAACGGCAATTAGTTAAGCAGAAGGGCCGGGCAACTCGTCAACCAAACGAACGTGGGGCAACTCGTGAACCAAGCAGACGTGGGGCAACTCGTGAACCAGACGGCCAGGGAACTCGTGAATCAAGCTTTCCTGGAGCAATTCGTAAACCAAGCTGACGTACGAACGGCAATGCACCTGAAGGACTGGGCAACTCATGAACCAAATGGACGTGGGGCAATTCGTGAACCAGGCAGACGTGGGGCAACTCGTGAACCAGACGGACAGGCAACTCGTGAATCAAGCTTTCGTGGAGCAACTCGTAAACCAAGCTAACCTACGAACGGCAATGCACCAGAAGGACTGGGCAACTCATGAACCAAACGGACGTGGGGCAATTCGTGAACCAGGCAGACGTGGGGCAACTCGTGAACCAGACGGACAGGCAACTCGTGCATCAAGCTTTCGTGGGGCAACCCGTAAACCAAGCTGACCTACGAACGGCAATTAGTTAAGCAGAAGTGCCGGGCAACTCGTCAACCAAACGGACGTGGGGCAACTCGTGAAGCAAGCAGACGTGGGGCAACTCGTGAACCAGACGGCCAGGGAACTCGTGAATCAAGCTTTCGTGGAGCAACTCGTAAACCAAGCTAACCTACGAACGGCAATGCACCAGAAGGACTGGGCAACTCATGAACCAAACGGACGTGGGGCAATTCGTGAACCAGGCAGACGTGGGGCAACTCGTGAACCAGACGGACAGGCAACTCGTGCATCAAGCTTTCGTGGGGCAACCCGTAAACCAAGCTGACCTACGAACGGCAATTAGTTAAGCAGAAGTGCCGGGCAACTCGTCAACCAAACGGACGTGGGGCAACTCGTGAAGCAAGCAGACGTGGGGCAACTCGTGAACCAGACGGCCAGGGAACTCGTGAATCAAGCTTTCGTGGAGCAACTCGTAAACCAAGCTAACCTACGAACGGCAATGCACCAGAAGGACTGGGCAACTCATGAACCAAACGGACGTGGGGCAATTCGTGAACCAGGCAGACGTGGGGCAACTCGTGAACCAGACGGACAGGCAACTCGTGCGTCAAGCTTTCGTGGGGCAACCCGTAAACCAAGCTGACCTACGAACGGCAATTAGTTAAGCAGAAGTGCCGGGCAACTCGTCAACCAAACGGACGTGGGGCAACTCGTGAAGCAAGCAGACGTGGGGCAACTCGTGAACCAGACGGCCAGGGAACTCGTGAATCAAGCTTTCGTGGAGCAACTCGTAAACCAAGCTAACCTACGAACGGCAATGCAGCAGAAGGACTGGGCAACTCATGAACCAAACGGACGTGGGGCAATTCGTGAACCAGGCAGACGTGGGGCAACTCGTGAACCAGACGGACAGGCAACTCGTGCATCAAGCTTTCGTGGGGCAACCCGTAAACCAAGCTGACCTACGAACGGCAATTAGTTAAGCAGAAGTGCCGGGCAACTCGTCAACCAAATGGACGTGGAGCAATTAGTGAAGCAAGCAGACCTGTGGCAACTCGTGAACCAGACGGCCAGGGAACTCGTGAATCAAGCTTTCGTGGAGCAACTCGTAAACCAAGCTGACCTACGAACGGCAATGCACCAGAAGGACTGGGCAACTCATGAACCAAACGGACGTGGGGCAATTCGTGAACCAGGCAGACCTGGGGCAACTCGTGAACCAGTCGGACAGGCAACTCGTGAACCAAGCAGACGTGGGGCAACTCGTGAACCAGACGGCCAGGGAACTCGTCAATCAAGCTTTCCTGGAGCAATTCGTAAACCAAGCTGACCTACGAACGGCAATTAGTTAAGCAGAAGGGCCGGGCAACTCGTCAACCAAATGGACGTGGGGCAATTCGTGAACCAAGCAGACGTGGGGCAACTCGTGAACCAGACGGCCAGGGAACTCGTGAATCAAGCTTTCGTGGAGCAACTCGTAAACCAAGCTGACGTACGAACGGCAATTCACCAGAAGGACTGGGCAACTCATGAACCAAATGGACGTGGGGCAATTCGTGAACCAGGCAGACGTGGGGCAACTCGTGAACCAGACGGACAGGCAACTCGTGAATCAAGCTTTCGTGGGGCAACTCGTAAACCAAGCTGACCTACGAACGGCAATTAGTTAAGCAGAAGTGCCGGGCAACTCGTCAACCAAATGGACGTGGAGCAATTAGTGAAGCAAGCAGACGTGGGGCAACTCGTGAACCAGACGGCCAGGGAACTCGTGAATCAAGCTTTCGTGGAGTAACTCGTAAACCAAGCTGACCTACGAACGGCAATGCACCAGAAGGACTGGGCAACTCATGAACCAAACGGACGTGGGGCAATTCGTGAACCAGGCAGACGTGGGGCAACTCGTGAACCAGACGGACAGGCAACTCGTGAGTCAAGCTTTCGTGGGGCAACCCGTAAACCAAGCTGACCTACGAACGGCAATTAGTTAAGCAGAAGTGCCGGGCAACTCGTCAACCAAATGGACGTGGAGCAATTAGTGAAGCAAGCAGACCTGGGGCAACTCGTGAACCAGACGGCCAGGGAACTCGTGAATCAAGCTTTCGTGGAGCAACTCGTAAACCAAGCTGACCTACGAACGGCAATTAGTTAAGCAGAAGGGCCGGGCAACTCGTCAACCAAACGAACGTGGGGCAACTCGTGAACCAAGCAGACGTGGGGCAACTCGTGAACCAGACGGCCAGGGAACTCGTGAATCAAGCTTTCCTGGAGCAATTCGTAAACCAAGCTGACGTACGAACGGCAATGCACCTGAAGGACTGGGCAACTCATGAACCAAATGGACGTGGGGCAATTCGTGAACCAGGCAGACGTGGGGCAACTCGTGAACCAGACGGACAGGCAACTCGTGAATCAAGCTTTCGTGGAGCAACTCGTAAACCAAGCTAACCTACGAACGGCAATGCACCAGAAGGACTGGGCAACTCATGAACCAAACGGACGTGGGGCAATTCGTGAACCAGGCAGACGTGGGGCAACTCGTGAACCAGACGGACAGGCAACTCGTGCATCAAGCTTTCGTGGGGCAACCCGTAAACCAAGCTGACCTACGAACGGCAATTAGTTAAGCAGAAGTGCCGGGCAACTCGTCAACCAAACGGACGTGGGGCAACTCGTGAAGCAAGCAGACGTGGGGCAACTCGTGAACCAGACGGCCAGGGAACTCGTGAATCAAGCTTTCGTGGAGCAACTCGTAAACCAAGCTAACCTACGAACGGCAATGCACCAGAAGGACTGGGCAACTCATGAACCAAACGGACGTGGGGCAATTCGTGAACCAGGCAGACGTGGGGCAACTCGTGAACCAGACGGACAGGCAACTCGTGCATCAAGCTTTCGTGGGGCAACCCGTAAACCAAGCTGACCTACGAACGGCAATTAGTTAAGCAGAAGTGCCGGGCAACTCGTCAACCAAACGGACGTGGGGCAACTCGTGAAGCAAGCAGACGTGGGGCAACTCGTGAACCAGACGGCCAGGGAACTCGTGAATCAAGCTTTCGTGGAGCAACTCGTAAACCAAGCTAACCTACGAACGGCAATGCACCAGAAGGACTGGGCAACTCATGAACCAAACGGACGTGGGGCAATTCGTGAACCAGGCAGACGTGGGGCAACTCGTGAACCAGACGGACAGGCAACTCGTGCGTCAAGCTTTCGTGGGGCAACCCGTAAACCAAGCTGACCTACGAACGGCAATTAGTTAAGCAGAAGTGCCGGGCAACTCGTCAACCAAACGGACGTGGGGCAACTCGTGATGCAAGCAGACGTGGGGCAACTCGTGAACCAGACGGCCAGGGAACTCGTGAATCAAGCTTTCGTGGAGCAACTCGTAAACCAAGCTAACCTACGAACGGCAATGCACCAGAAGGACTGGGCAACTCATGAACCAAACGGACGTGGGGCAATTCGTGAACCAGGCAGACGTGGGGCAACTCGTGAACCAGACGGACAGGCAACTCGTGCATCAAGCTTTCGTGGGGCAACCCGTAAACCAAGCTGACCTACGAACGGCAATTAGTTAAGCAGAAGTGCCGGGCAACTCGTCAACCAAACGGACGTGGGGCAACTCGTGAAGCAAGCAGACGTGGGGCAACTCGTGAACCAGACGGCCAGGGAACTCGTGAATCAAGCTTTCGTGGAGCAACTCGTAAACCAAGCTAACCTACGAACGGCAATGCACCAGAAGGACTGGGCAACTCATGAACCAAACGGACGTGGGGCAATTCGTGAACCAGGCAGACGTGGGGCAACTCGTGAACCAGACGGACAGGCAACTCGTGCATCAAGCTTTCGTGGGGCAACCCGTAAACCAAGCTGACCTACGAACGGCAATTAGTTAAGCAGAAGTGCCGGGCAACTCGTCAACCAAATGGACGTGGAGCAATTAGTGAAGCAAGCAGACCTGTGGCAACTCGTGAACCAGACGGCCAGGGAACTCGTGAATCAAGCTTTCGTGGAGCAACTCGTAAACCAAGCTGACCTACGAACGGCAATGCACCAGAAGGACTGGGCAACTCATGAACCAAACGGACGTGGGGCAATTCGTGAACCAGGCAGACCTGGGGCAACTCGTGAACCAGTCGGACAGGCAACTCGTGAACCAAGCAGACGTGGGGCAACTCGTGAACCAGACGGCCAGGGAACTCGTCAATCAAGCTTTCGTGGGGCAACCCGTAAACCAAGCTGACCTACGAACGGCAATTAGTTAAGCAGAAGTGCCGGGCAACTCGTCAACCAAATGGACGTGGAGCAATTAGTGAAGCAAGCAGACCTGGGGCAACTCGTGAACCAGACGGCCAGGGAACTCGTGAATCAAGCTTTCGTGGAGCAACTCGTAAACCAAGCTGACCTACGAACGGCAATGCACCAGAAGGACTGGGCAACTCATGAACCAAACGGACGTGGGGCAATTCGTGAACCAGGCAGACCTGGGGCAACTCGTGAACCAGTCGGACAGGCATCTCGTGAACCAAGCAGACGTGGGGCAACCCGTAAACCAAGCTGACCTACGAACGGCAATTAGTTAAGCAGAAGTGCCGGGCAACTCGTCAACCAAATGGACGTGGAGCAATTAGTGAAGCAAGCAGACCTGGGGCAACTCGTGAACCAGACGGACAGGCAACTCATGAATCAAGCTTTCGGTGGGCAACTCGTAAACCAAGCTGACCTACGAAAGGCAATTAGTTAAGCAGAAGGGCCGGGCAACTCGTGAACCAAGCTCGCCGGAGCTTGACGAATCCAAATCCCAACTCTCACCCTTGCCTGACCTCTAAACCTGACCGATACGCTGCTGCCTGCCCAAATCCTGTCCCTAATGCCAAATCGAGACCAGGCCCTCACCTGAAGCCGAAGAATCAGCTTGCCGTCAACACCAGCCACAACCCTGAGTCTTATCCTAACCCTAACCCTAACCCTAATCGCTACCCCCACCTCATCCCTAACCCTAACCCCCACCCCAACCCTAACCCTAACCCCCACCCCAACCCTAACCCTAATCCCAACCCCAAACCGGAACCAAATATTAACTCTGAGCTTAAACGTACCCCTCACCCAAACCTTGTGTCTATCCCTAAACCTGACCCTAGCCTTCAACTCTCACTCTAACACTAACACTCTAAAACTAACCAGAGGCCTATCTTTTATGTGCTCACCCATTGCTGAAGCCCTAAGCTATCCCCATGCCCCTCAGCCCAGTGCAACACTCACCCTCAGCCACTGGACTGCACTTGGCCATTGCCTGCACAAGGTCACCCACTTCATCCTGGTGTGCAACACCTGATCCTAAACTAAGCTTTGACAAACGGACCTTAGGCACTGAAAGGAACCTGGGAACATACCCGACGGTTGGCTCCAGTGCTTTGGCCATATTCTGACGATCGACCTGCCGACTGAATCTAAAGATCACCGCGATGCACCCGTCATCACGCCAAGAGATGGGGACATCCATCTGGGCAAGGCATCGGAAAGTGCGTGTGACTCGATCCAAAGGGCAACAGAGAGAGAGAGAGAGAGAGAGAGAGAGAGAGAGAGAGAGAGAGAGAGAGAGAGAGAGAGAGAGAGAGAACAACTCGTAAACCAAGCTGACCTACGAACGGCAATTAGTTAAGCAGAAGGGCCGGGCAACTCGTCAACCAAATGGACGTGGGGCAATTCGTGAACCAAGCAGACGTGGGGCAACTCGTGAACCAGTCAGACAGGCAACTCGTGAACCAAGCAGACGTGGGGCAACTCGTGAACCAGACGGCCAGGGAACTCGTGAATCAAGCTTTCCTGGAGCAATTCGTAAACCAAGCTGACGTACGAACGGCAATGCACCTGAAGGACTGGGCAACTCATGAACCAAATGGACGTGGGGCAATTCGTGAACCAGGCAGACGTGGGGCAACTCGTGAACCAGACGGACAGGCAACTCGTGAATCAAGCTTTCGTGGAGCAACTCGTAAACCAAGCTAACCTACGAACGGCAATGCACCAGAAGGACTGGGCAACTCATGAACCAAACGGACGTGGGGCAATTCGTGAACCAGGCAGACGTGGGGCAACTCGTGAACCAGACGGACAGGCAACTCGTGCATCAAGCTTTCGTGGGGCAACCCGTAAACCAAGCTGACCTACGAACGGCAATTAGTTAAGCAGAAGTGCCGGGCAACTCGTCAACCAAACGGACGTGGGGCAACTCGTGAAGCAAGCAGACGTGGGGCAACTCGTGAACCAGACGGCCAGGGAACTCGTGAATCAAGCTTTCGTGGAGCAACTCGTAAACCAAGCTAACCTACGAACGGCAATGCACCAGAAGGACTGGGCAACTCATGAACCAAACGGACGTGGGGCAATTCGTGAACCAGGCAGACGTGGGGCAACTCGTGAACCAGACGGACAGGCAACTCGTGCGTCAAGCTTTCGTGGGGCAACCCGTAAACCAAGCTGACCTACGAACGGCAATTAGTTAAGCAGAAGTGCCGGGCAACTCGTCAACCAAACGGACGTGGGGCAACTCGTGAAGCAAGCAGACGTGGGGCAACTCGTGAACCAGACGGCCAGGGAACTCGTGAATCAAGCTTTCGTGGAGCAACTCGTAAACCAAGCTAACCTACGAACGGCAATGCAGCAGAAGGACTGGGCAACTCATGAACCAAACGGACGTGGGGCAATTCGTGAACCAGGCAGACGTGGGGCAACTCGTGAACCAGACGGACAGGCAACTCGTGCATCAAGCTTTCGTGGGGCAACCCGTAAACCAAGCTGACCTACGAACGGCAATTAGTTAAGCAGAAGTGCCGGGCAACTCGTCAACCAAATGGACGTGGAGCAATTAGTGAAGCAAGCAGACCTGTGGCAACTCGTGAACCAGACGGCCAGGGAACTCGTGAATCAAGCTTTCGTGGAGCAACTCGTAAACCAAGCTGACCTACGAACGGCAATGCACCAGAAGGACTGGGCAACTCATGAACCAAACGGACGTGGGGCAATTCGTGAACCAGGCAGACCTGGGGCAACTCGTGAACCAGTCGGACAGGCAACTCGTGAACCAAGCAGACGTGGGGCAACTCGTGAACCAGACGGCCAGGGAACTCGTCAATCAAGCTTTCCTGGAGCAATTCGTAAACCAAGCTGACCTACGAACGGCAATTAGTTAAGCAGAAGGGCCGGGCAACTCGTCAACCAAATGGACGTGGGGCAATTCGTGAACCAAGCAGACGTGGGGCAACTCGTGAACCAGACGGCCAGGGAACTCGTGAATCAAGCTTTCGTGGAGCAACTCGTAAACCAAGCTGACGTACGAACGGCAATTCACCAGAAGGACTGGGCAACTCATGAACCAAATGGACGTGGGGCAATTCGTGAACCAGGCAGACGTGGGGCAACTCGTGAACCAGACGGACAGGCAACTCGTGAATCAAGCTTTCGTGGGGCAACTCGTAAACCAAGCTGACCTACGAACGGCAATTAGTTAAGCAGAAGTGCCGGGCAACTCGTCAACCAAATGGACGTGGAGCAATTAGTGAAGCAAGCAGACGTGGGGCAACTCGTGAACCAGACGGCCAGGGAACTCGTGAATCAAGCTTTCGTGGAGTAACTCGTAAACCAAGCTGACCTACGAACGGCAATGCACCAGAAGGACTGGGCAACTCATGAACCAAACGGACGTGGGGCAATTCGTGAACCAGGCAGACGTGGGGCAACTCGTGAACCAGACGGACAGGCAACTCGTGAGTCAAGCTTTCGTGGGGCAACCCGTAAACCAAGCTGACCTACGAACGGCAATTAGTTAAGCAGAAGTGCCGGGCAACTCGTCAACCAAATGGACGTGGAGCAATTAGTGAAGCAAGCAGACCTGGGGCAACTCGTGAACCAGACGGCCAGGGAACTCGTGAATCAAGCTTTCGTGGAGCAACTCGTAAACCAAGCTGACCTACGAACGGCAATTAGTTAAGCAGAAGGGCCGGGCAACTCGTCAACCAAACGAACGTGGGGCAACTCGTGAACCAAGCAGACGTGGGGCAACTCGTGAACCAGACGGCCAGGGAACTCGTGAATCAAGCTTTCCTGGAGCAATTCGTAAACCAAGCTGACGTACGAACGGCAATGCACCTGAAGGACTGGGCAACTCATGAACCAAATGGACGTGGGGCAATTCGTGAACCAGGCAGACGTGGGGCAACTCGTGAACCAGACGGACAGGCAACTCGTGAATCAAGCTTTCGTGGAGCAACTCGTAAACCAAGCTAACCTACGAACGGCAATGCACCAGAAGGACTGGGCAACTCATGAACCAAACGGACGTGGGGCAATTCGTGAACCAGGCAGACGTGGGGCAACTCGTGAACCAGACGGACAGGCAACTCGTGCATCAAGCTTTCGTGGGGCAACCCGTAAACCAAGCTGACCTACGAACGGCAATTAGTTAAGCAGAAGTGCCGGGCAACTCGTCAACCAAATGGACGTGGAGCAATTAGTGAAGCAAGCAGACCTGGGGCAACTCGTGAACCAGACGGCCAGGGAACTCGTGAATCAAGCTTTCGTGGAGCAACTCGTAAACCAAGCTGACCTACGAACGGCAATTAGTTAAGCAGAAGGGCCGGGCAACTCGTCAACCAAACGAACGTGGGGCAACTCGTGAACCAAGCAGACGTGGGGCAACTCGTGAACCAGACGGCCAGGGAACTCGTGAATCAAGCTTTCCTGGAGCAATTCGTAAACCAAGCTGACGTACGAACGGCAATGCACCTGAAGGACTGGGCAACTCATGAACCAAATGGACGTGGGGCAATTCGTGAACCAGGCAGACGTGGGGCAACTCGTGAACCAGACGGACAGGCAACTCGTGAATCAAGCTTTCCTGGAGCAATTCGTAAACCAAGCTGACGTACGAACGGCAATGCACCTGAAGGACTGGGCAACTCATGAACCAAATGGACGTGGGGCAATTCGTGAACCAGGCAGACGTGGGGCAACTCGTGAACCAGACGGACAGGCAACTCGTGAATCAAGCTTTCGTGGAGCAACTCGTAAACCAAGCTAACCTACGAACGGCAATGCACCAGAAGGACTGGGCAACTCATGAACCAAACGGACGTGGGGCAATTCGTGAACCAGGCAGACGTGGGGCAACTCGTGAACCAGACGGACAGGCAACTCGTGCATCAAGCTTTCGTGGGGCAACCCGTAAACCAAGCTGACCTACGAACGGCAATTAGTTAAGCAGAAGTGCCGGGCAACTCGTCAACCAAACGGACGTGGGGCAACTCGTGAAGCAAGCAGACGTGGGGCAACTCGTGAACCAGACGGCCAGGGAACTCGTGAATCAAGCTTTCGTGGAGCAACTCGTAAACCAAGCTAACCTACGAACGGCAATGCACCAGAAGGACTGGGCAACTCATGAACCAAACGGACGTGGGGCAATTCGTGAACCAGGCAGACGTGGGGCAACTCGTGAACCAGACGGACAGGCAACTCGTGCATCAAGCTTTCGTGGGGCAACCCGTAAACCAAGCTGACCTACGAACGGCAATTAGTTAAGCAGAAGTGCCGGGCAACTCGTCAACCAAACGGACGTGGGGCAACTCGTGAAGCAAGCAGACGTGGGGCAACTCGTGAACCAGACGGCCAGGGAACTCGTGAATCAAGCTTTCGTGGAGCAACTCGTAAACCAAGCTAACCTACGAACGGCAATGCACCAGAAGGACTGGGCAACTCATGAACCAAACGGACGTGGGGCAATTCGTGAACCAGGCAGACGTGGGGCAACTCGTGAACCAGACGGACAGGCAACTCGTGCGTCAAGCTTTCGTGGGGCAACCCGTAAACCAAGCTGACCTACGAACGGCAATTAGTTAAGCAGAAGTGCCGGGCAACTCGTCAACCAAACGGACGTGGGGCAACTCGTGAAGCAAGCAGACGTGGGGCAACTCGTGAACCAGACGGCCAGGGAACTCGTGAATCAAGCTTTCGTGGAGCAACTCGTAAACCAAGCTAACCTACGAACGGCAATGCAGCAGAAGGACTGGGCAACTCATGAACCAAACGGACGTGGGGCAATTCGTGAACCAGGCAGACGTGGGGCAACTCGTGAACCAGACGGACAGGCAACTCGTGCATCAAGCTTTCGTGGGGCAACCCGTAAACCAAGCTGACCTACGAACGGCAATTAGTTAAGCAGAAGTGCCGGGCAACTCGTCAACCAAACGGACGTGGGGCAACTCGTGAAGCAAGCAGACGTGGGGCAACTCGTGAACCAGACGGCCAGGGAACTCGTGAATCAAGCTTTCGTGGAGCAACTCGTAAACCAAGCTAACCTACGAACGGCAATGCACCAGAAGGACTGGGCAACTCATGAACCAAACGGACGTGGGGCAATTCGTGAACCAGGCAGACGTGGGGCAACTCGTGAACCAGACGGACAGGCAACTCGTGCGTCAAGCTTTCGTGGGGCAACCCGTAAACCAAGCTGACCTACGAACGGCAATTAGTTAAGCAGAAGTGCCGGGCAACTCGTCAACCAAACGGACGTGGGGCAACTCGTGAAGCAAGCAGACGTGGGGCAACTCGTGAACCAGACGGCCAGGGAACTCGTGAATCAAGCTTTCGTGGAGCAACTCGTAAACCAAGCTAACCTACGAACGGCAATGCACCAGAAGGACTGGGCAACTCATGAACCAAACGGACGTGGGGCAATTCGTGAACCAGGCAGACGTGGGGCAACTCGTGAACCAGACGGACAGGCAACTCGTGCATCAAGCTTTCGTGGGGCAACCCGTAAACCAAGCTGACCTACGAACGGCAATTAGTTAAGCAGAAGTGCCGGGCAACTCGTCAACCAAACGGACGTGGGGCAACTCGTGAAGCAAGCAGACGTGGGGCAACTCGTGAACCAGACGGCCAGGGAACTCGTGAATCAAGCTTTCGTGGAGCAACTCGTAAACCAAGCTAACCTACGAACGGCAATGCACCAGAAGGACTGGGCAACTCATGAACCAAACGGACGTGGGGCAATTCGTGAACCAGGCAGACGTGGGGCAACTCGTGAACCAGACGGACAGGCAACTCGTGAATCAAGCTTTCGTGGAGCAACTCGTAAACCAAGCTAACCTACGAACGGCAATGCACCAGAAGGACTGGGCAACTCATGAACCAAACGGACGTGGGGCAATTCGTGAACCAGGCAGACGTGGGGCAACTCGTGAACCAGACGGACAGGCAACTCGTGCATCAAGCTTTCGTGGGGCAACCCGTAAACCAAGCTGACCTACGAACGGCAATTAGTTAAGCAGAAGTGCCGGGCAACTCGTCAACCAAACGGACGTGGGGCAACTCGTGAAGCAAGCAGACGTGGGGCAACTCGTGAACCAGACGGCCAGGGAACTCGTGAATCAAGCTTTCGTGGAGCAACTCGTAAACCAAGCTAACCTACGAACGGCAATGCACCAGAAGGACTGGGCAACTCATGAACCAAACGGACGTGGGGCAATTCGTGAACCAGGCAGACGTGGGGCAACTCGTGAACCAGACGGACAGGCAACTCGTGCATCAAGCTTTCGTGGGGCAACCCGTAAACCAAGCTGACCTACGAACGGCAATTAGTTAAGCAGAAGTGCCGGGCAACTCGTCAACCAAACGGACGTGGGGCAACTCGTGAAGCAAGCAGACGTGGGGCAACTCGTGAACCAGACGGCCAGGGAACTCGTGAATCAAGCTTTCGTGGAGCAACTCGTAAACCAAGCTAACCTACGAACGGCAATGCACCAGAAGGACTGGGCAACTCATGAACCAAACGGACGTGGGGCAATTCGTGAACCAGGCAGACGTGGGGCAACTCGTGAACCAGACGGACAGGCAACTCGTGCGTCAAGCTTTCGTGGGGCAACCCGTAAACCAAGCTGACCTACGAACGGCAATTAGTTAAGCAGAAGTGCCGGGCAACTCGTCAACCAAACGGACGTGGGGCAACTCGTGAAGCAAGCAGACGTGGGGCAACTCGTGAACCAGACGGCCAGGGAACTCGTGAATCAAGCTTTCGTGGAGCAACTCGTAAACCAAGCTAACCTACGAACGGCAATGCAGCAGAAGGACTGGGCAACTCATGAACCAAACGGACGTGGGGCAATTCGTGAACCAGGCAGACGTGGGGCAACTCGTGAACCAGACGGACAGGCAACTCGTGCATCAAGCTTTCGTGGGGCAACCCGTAAACCAAGCTGACCTACGAACGGCAATTAGTTAAGCAGAAGTGCCGGGCAACTCGTCAACCAAATGGACGTGGAGCAATTAGTGAAGCAAGCAGACCTGTGGCAACTCGTGAACCAGACGGCCAGGGAACTCGTGAATCAAGCTTTCGTGGAGCAACTCGTAAACCAAGCTGACCTACGAACGGCAATGCACCAGAAGGACTGGGCAACTCATGAACCAAACGGACGTGGGGCAATTCGTGAACCAGGCAGACCTGGGGCAACTCGTGAACCAGTCGGACAGGCAACTCGTGAACCAAGCAGACGTGGGGCAACTCGTGAACCAGACGGCCAGGGAACTCGTCAATCAAGCTTTCCTGGAGCAATTCGTAAACCAAGCTGACCTACGAACGGCAATTAGTTAAGCAGAAGGGCCGGGCAACTCGTCAACCAAATGGACGTGGGGCAATTCGTGAACCAAGCAGACGTGGGGCAACTCGTGAACCAGACGGCCAGGGAACTCGTGAATCAAGCTTTCGTGGAGCAACTCGTAAACCAAGCTGACGTACGAACGGCAATTCACCAGAAGGACTGGGCAACTCATGAACCAAATGGACGTGGGGCAATTCGTGAACCAGGCAGACGTGGGGCAACTCGTGAACCAGACGGACAGGCAACTCGTGAATCAAGCTTTCGTGGGGCAACTCGTAAACCAAGCTGACCTACGAACGGCAATTAGTTAAGCAGAAGTGCCGGGCAACTCGTCAACCAAATGGACGTGGAGCAATTAGTGAAGCAAGCAGACGTGGGGCAACTCGTGAACCAGACGGCCAGGGAACTCGTGAATCAAGCTTTC
>NW_027212191.1:0-58663 GCF_036971445.1 Narcine bancroftii | reverse complement strand
AGATATGTGTGGCAGGCCATTGCACACTTCTCTGCAGTTGAGAAGCCTTTTTTTCTACAGATATGTGTGGCGGGCCATTGCACACTTCTCTGCAGTTGAGAACCTATATTTCTACAGATATGTGTGGAGGGCCATTGCACACTTCTCTGCAGTTGAGAAGCATTTATTACTACAGATATGTGTGGAGGACCATTGCACACTTCTCTGCAGTTGAGAAAACTTTTTTCCTACAGATATGTGTGGCGGGCCATTGTACACTTCTCTGCAGATGAGAATCCTTTTCTCTACAGATATGTGTGGAGGGTCATTGCACAGTTCTCTGCAGTTGAGAGGCCATTTTTTACTTCAGCTATGTGGGGAACGCCATTGCACACTTCTCTGCAGTTGAGAACCCTTTTTTTCTACAGATATGTGTGGAGGCCCATTGAACACTACTCTGCAGATGAGAATCCTTTTCTCTACAGATATGTGTGGAGGGTCATTGCACAGTTCTCTGCAGTTGAGAGGACATTTTTTACTTCAGCTATGTGGGGAAGGCCATTGCACACTTCTCTGCAGTTGAGAAGCCTTTTTTTCTACAGATATGTGTGGAGGGCCATTGCACACATCTCTGCAGTTGAGAAGACTTTATTTCTACAGATATGTGTATTGGGCCATTGCACACTTCTCTGCAGTTGAGGTCTTTTTTTCTACAGATATGCGTGGAGGGCCATTGCACACTTCTCTGCAGTTGAGAAGCATGTTTTTCTACAGATATGTGTGGTGGGCCATTGCACACTTCTCTGCAGTTCAGAAGCTTTTTTTCTACAGAAATGTGTGGAGGGCCATTGCACACTTCTCTTCAGTTGAGAAGCCTTTATTTCGACAGATATGTGTGGAGGGCCACTGCACACTTCTCTGCAGTTGAGAAGCCTTCTATTTGACTACAGCTATGTGTGGAGGCGCATTGCAAACTTCTCTGTAGCTGAGAAGCCTTTTTTTACTCCAGCTATGTGTGGAGGGCCATTGCAAACTTCTCTGCAGTTGAGAAGCCTTTTTACTTAAGGTATGTGTGGAGGGCCATTGCACACTTCTCTGCAGTTGAGAAGCCTTTTTTAACTCGAGCTATGTGTGGAGGGCCATTGCATACTTCCCTGCAGTTGAGAAGCTGTTGTTTCTACAGACATGTGTGGAGGGCCATTGCACACTTCTTTGCAGTTGTGAAGCCTCTTTTTACTCCAGCTATGTGTGGAGGGCCATTGCACACATCTCTGCAGATGAGAAGCTTATTTTTCAACAGATATGCGTTGAGGGCCATTGCACACTTCTCTGCAGTTGAGAAGCCTTTTTTTACTCCAGCTATGTGTGGCGGGCCATTGCACACTTCTCTGCAGATGAGAATCCTTTTTTCTACAGATATGTGTGGAGGGCCACTGCACACTTCTCAGCAGTTGAGAAGCCTTTTTTCCTACAGATATGTGTGGCGGGCCATTGCACACTTCTCTGCAGTTGAGAAGCTTTTTCTCTACAGCTATGTGTGGCGGGCCATTGCACACTTCTCTGTAGTTGAGAAGCCTTTTTTTGTACAGATATGTGTGGAGGGCCATTGCACACTTTTCTACAGTTGAGAAGCCTTTTTACCTACAGATATGTGTGGAGTTCCATTGCACACTTCTCTGCAGATGAGAAGCCTTTTTTTCCACAGATATGTGTGGAGGGCCATTGCACACTTCTCTGCAGTTGAGAAGCCTTTTTTTCAACAGATATGTGTGGAGGGCCATTGCACACTTCTCTTCAGTTGAGAAGCCTTTTTTTCTACATATATGTGTGGAGGGCCATTGCACACTTCTCTGCAGTTGAGAAGCCTTTTTTCCTACAGATATGTGTGGAGGGCCATTACACACTTCTCTGCAGTTGAGAATCCTGTTTTTTCACAGATATGTGTGGAGGGCCATTGCACACTTCTGTGCAGTTGAGAAGGCTTTTTTTACTCCAGCTATGTGTGGAGGCCCATTGCACACTTCTCTGCAGTTGAGAATCCATTTTTCTACAGATATGTGTGGTGGGCCATTGCACACTTCTCTTCAGTTGAGAAGCCATTTTTTACTTCAGCTATGTGGGGAAGGCCATTGCACACTTCTTTGCAGTTGAGAAGACTTTATTTCTACAGATATGTGTGGAGGGCCACTGCACACTTCTCTGCAGTTGAGAAGCCTTTTTTCACTACAGCTATATGTGGCGGGCCATTGCACACTTCTCTGCAGTTGACAAGCCTTTTTTTCTACAGATATTTGTGAAGGGCCATTGCACACTTCTCTACAGTTGAGAAGCCTTTTTACCTACAGATATGTGTGGTGGGCCATTGCACACTTCTCTGCAGTTGAGAAGCCTTTTTTCCACAGATATGTGTGGAGGGCCATTGCACACTTCTCTGCAGTTGAGGTCTTTTTTTCTACAGATATGCGTGGAGGGCCGTTGGACACTTCTCTGCAGTTGAGAAGCATGTTTTTCTACAGATATGTGTGGAGGGCCATTGCACACTTCTCTCCAGTTGAGAAGCCATTTTTTACTTCAGCTATGTGGGGAAAGCCATTGCACTCTTCTTTGCAGTTGAGAAACCTTTTTTTCTACAGATATGTGCGGAGGGCCATTGCACACATATCTGCAGTTGAGAAGCCTTTTTTTCTACATATATGTGTGGATGGCCATTGCACACTTCTCTGCAGTTGAGAAGCCTTTTTTCCTACAAATGTATGGCGGGCCATTGCACACTTCTCCGCAGTTGAGAACCCATTTTTCTACAAATATGTGTGGAGGGACATTGCACACTTCTCAGCAGTTGAGAAGCATTTATTTCTACAGATATGTGTGGAGGACCATTGCACACTTCTCTGCAGTTGAGAAGCCTTTTTTTACTCCAGCTATGTGTGGCGGGCCATTGCACACTTCTCTGCAGTTGAGAAGCCTTTTTTTCTACAGATATGTGTGGAGGGCCATTGCACACTTCTCTACAGTTGAGAAGCCATTTTTTACTTCAGCTATGTGGGGAAGGCCATTGCACACTTCTTTGCAGTTGAGAAACCTTTTTTTCTACAGATATGTGTGGAGGGCCATTGCACACATATCTGCAGTTGAGAATACTTTATTTCTACAGATATGTGTGGAGGGCCACTGCACACTTCTCTGCAGTTGAGAAGCCTTTTTTTCCACAGATATGTGTGGCGGGCCGTTGCACACTTCTCTGCAGTTTAGAACCTTTTTCTCTACAGCTATATGTGGCGGGGCATTGCACACTTCTCTGCAGTTGACAAGCCATTTTTTCTACAGATATGTGTGGAGGGCCATTGCACACTTCTCTACAGTTGAGAAGCCTTTTTACCTACAGATATGAGTGGTGGGCCATTGCACACTTCTCTGCAGTTGAGAAGCCTTTTTTCCACAGATATGTGTGGAGGGCCATTGCACACTTCTCTGCAGTTGAGGTCTTTTTTTCTACAGATATGCGTGGAGGGCCGTTGCACACTTCTCTGCAGTTGAGAAGCATGTTTTTCTACAGATATGTGTGGAGGGCCATTGCACACTTGTCTTCAGTTGAGAAGCCATTTTTTACTTCAGCTATGTGGGGAAAGCCATTGCACTCTTCTTTGCAGTTGAGAAACCTTTTTTTCTACAGATATGTGCGGAGGGCCATTGCACACATATCTGCAGTTGAGAAGACTTTATTTCTACAGATATGTGTGGAGGGCCACTGCACACTTCACTGCAGTTGAGAAGCCTTTTTTCTACAGATATGTGTGGAGGGCCATTGCACACATCTCTGCAGTTTATAATCCTTTTTACCTACAGATATGTGTGGCGGGCCATTGCACACTTTTCTGCAGTTGAGAAGCCTTTTTTTCTACAGATATGTGTGGATGGCCATTGCACACTTCTCTGCAGTTGAGAAGCCTTTTTTCCTACAGATATGTGTGGCGGGCCATTGTACACTTCTCTGCAGTTGAGAACCTATTGTTCAACAGATATGTGTGGAGGGCCATTGCACACTTCTCTGCAGATGAGAAGCATTTATTTCTACAGATATGTGTGGAGGACCATTGCACACTTCTCTGCAGTTCAGAAAACTTTTTTCCTACAGATATATGTGGCGTGCCATTGCACACTTCTTTGCAGTTGAGAAGCATTTGTTCTACATATATGTGTGGAGGTCCACTGCACACTTTTCTGCAGTTGAGAAGCTTTTTCTCTACAGCTATGTGTGGCGGGCCATTGCACACTTCTCTGCAGTGAGAAGCCTTTTTTTCTACAGATATGTGTGGAGGGCCATTGCACACTTCTCGACAGTTGAGAAGACTTTTTTCCTACAGATATGTGTGGCGGGCCATTGCACATTTCTCTGCATTTGAGAAGCCTTTTTTCCACAGATATGTGTGGAGGGCGATTGCACACTTCTCTGCAGTTGATAAGTCTTTTTTTCTACAGATATGTGTGGAGGGCCATTGCACACATATCTGCAGTTGAGAAGCTTTTTCTCTACAGCTATGTGTGTCGGGCCATTGCACACTTCTCTGCAGTTGAGAAGCCTGTTTTTCAACAGATATGTGTGGAGGGCCATTGCACACCTATCTGCAGTTGAGAACCCTATTTTTACTGAAGCTATGTGTGGAGGCCCATTGAACACTCCTCTGCAGATGAGAACCCATTTTTCTACAGATATGTGTGGAGGGCCACTGCACACTTCTCTGCAGTTAAGAAGCTTTTTCTCTACAGATATGTGTGGCGGGCCATTGCACACTTCTCTGCAGTTGAGAAGCCTTTTTTTCTACAGATATGTGTGGAGGGCCATTGCACACTTCTCTACAGTTGAGAAACCTTTTTACCTACAGATATGTGTGGCGGGTCATTGGACACTTCTCTGCAGTTGAGAAGCCTTTTTTTCCACAGATATGTGTGGAGGGCCATTGCACACTTCTCTTCAGTTGAGAAACCTTTTTTAACTCCAGCTATGTGTGGAGGGCCATTGCACACTTCTCTGCAGTTGAAAAGGTTTTTTTTCTACAGATATGTGTGGAGGGCAAATAAAAAAACACTTCTCTGCAGTTGAGAATCCTGTTATTCCACAGATATGTGTGGAGGGCCATTGCACACTTCTCTGCAGTTGAGAAGCCTTTTTTTACTCCAGCTATGTGTGGAGGCCCATTGCACACTTCTCTGCAGTTGAGAATCCATTTTTCTACAGATATGTGTGGAGGGCCATTGCATACTTCTCTTCAGTTGAGAAGCCATTTTTTACTTCAGCTATGTGGGGAAGGCCATTGCACACTTCTTTGCAGTTGAGAAACCTTTTTTTCTACAGATATGTGCGGAGGGCCATTGCACACATATCTGCAGTTGAGAAGCCTTTTTTTCTACAGATATGTGTGGAGGGCCATTGCACACATCTCTGCAGTTGAGAAGCCTTTTTACCTACAGATATGTGTGGCGGGTCATTGCACACTTCTCTGCAGTTGAGAAGCCTTTTTTTCTACATATATGTGTGGCGGGCCATTGCACACCTCTCTGCAGTTGAGAACCCTTTTTTTACTGAAGCTATGTGTGGAGGCCCATTGAAAACTCCTCTGCAGATGAGAACCCATTTTTCTACAGATATGTGTGGAGGGCCACTGCACACTTCTCTGCAGTTAAGAAGCTTTTTCTCTACAGATATGTGTGGCGGGCCATTGCACACTTCTCTGCAGTTGAGAAGCCTTTTTTTCCTCAGATATGTGTGGAGGGCCATTGCACACTTCTCTACAGTTGAGAAGCCTTTTTACCTACAGATATGTGTGGCGGGTCATTGGACACTTCTCTGCAGTTGAGAAGCCTTTTTTTCCACAGATATGTGTGGAGGGCCATTGCACACTTCTCTTCAGTTGAGAAAACTTTTTTAACTCCAGCCATGTGTGGAGGGCCATTGCACACTTCTCTGCAGTTGAGAAGCCTTTTTACTTAAGGTATATGTGGAGGGCCATTGCACACTTCTCTGCAGTTGAGAAGCCTTTTTACCTACAGATATGTGTGGCAGGCCATTGCACACTTCTCTGCAGTTGAGAAGCCTTTTTTTCTACAGATATGTGTGGCGGGCCATTGCACACTTCTCTGCAGTTGAGAACCTATATTTCTACAGATATGTGTGGAGGGCCATTGCACACTTCTCTGCAGTTGAGAAGCATTTATTACTACAGATATGTGTGGAGGACCATTGCACACTTCTCTGCAGTTGAGAAAACTTTTTTCCTACAGATATGTGTGGCGGGCCATTGTACACTTCTCTGCAGATGAGAATCCTTTTCTCTACAGATATGTGTGGAGGGTCATTGCACAGTTCTCTGCAGTTGAGAGGCCATTTTTTACTTCAGCTATGTGGGGAACGCCATTGCACACTTCTCTGCAGTTGAGAACCCTTTTTTTCTACAGATATGTGTGGAGGCCCATTGAACACTACTCTGCAGATGAGAATCCTTTTCTCTACAGATATGTGTGGAGGGTCATTGCACAGTTCTCTGCAGTTGAGAGGACATTTTTTACTTCAGCTATGTGGGGAAGGCCATTGCACACTTCTCTGCAGTTGAGAAGCCTTTTTTTCTACAGATATGTGTGGAGGGCCATTGCACACATCTCTGCAGTTGAGAAGACTTTATTTCTACAGATATGTGTATTGGGCCATTGCACACTTCTCTGCAGTTGAGGTCTTTTTTTCTACAGATATGCGTGGAGGGCCATTGCACACTTCTCTGCAGTTGAGAAGCATGTTTTTCTACAGATATGTGTGGTGGGCCATTGCACACTTCTCTGCAGTTCAGAAGCTTTTTTTCTACAGAAATGTGTGGAGGGCCATTGCACACTTCTCTTCAGTTGAGAAGCCTTTATTTCGACAGATATGTGTGGAGGGCCACTGCACACTTCTCTGCAGTTGAGAAGCCTTCTATTTGACTACAGCTATGTGTGGAGGCGCATTGCAAACTTCTCTGTAGCTGAGAAGCCTTTTTTTACTCCAGCTATGTGTGGAGGGCCATTGCAAACTTCTCTGCAGTTGAGAAGCCTTTTTACTTAAGGTATGTGTGGAGGGCCATTGCACACTTCTCTGCAGTTGAGAAGCCTTTTTTAACTCGAGCTATGTGTGGAGGGCCATTGCATACTTCCCTGCAGTTGAGAAGCTGTTGTTTCTACAGACATGTGTGGAGGGCCATTGCACACTTCTTTGCAGTTGTGAAGCCTCTTTTTACTCCAGCTATGTGTGGAGGGCCATTGCACACATCTCTGCAGATGAGAAGCTTATTTTTCAACAGATATGCGTTGAGGGCCATTGCACACTTCTCTGCAGTTGAGAAGCCTTTTTTTACTCCAGCTATGTGTGGCGGGCCATTGCACACTTCTCTGCAGATGAGAATCCTTTTTTCTACAGATATGTGTGGAGGGCCACTGCACACTTCTCAGCAGTTGAGAAGCCTTTTTTCCTACAGATATGTGTGGCGGGCCATTGCACACTTCTCTGCAGTTGAGAAGCTTTTTCTCTACAGCTATGTGTGGCGGGCCATTGCACACTTCTCTGTAGTTGAGAAGCCTTTTTTTGTACAGATATGTGTGGAGGGCCATTGCACACTTTTCTACAGTTGAGAAGCCTTTTTACCTACAGATATGTGTGGAGTTCCATTGCACACTTCTCTGCAGATGAGAAGCCTTTTTTTCCACAGATATGTGTGGAGGGCCATTGCACACTTCTCTGCAGTTGAGAAGCCTTTTTTTCAACAGATATGTGTGGAGGGCCATTGCACACTTCTCTTCAGTTGAGAAGCCTTTTTTTCTACATATATGTGTGGAGGGCCATTGCACACTTCTCTGCAGTTGAGAAGCCTTTTTTCCTACAGATATGTGTGGAGGGCCATTACACACTTCTCTGCAGTTGAGAATCCTGTTTTTTCACAGATATGTGTGGAGGGCCATTGCACACTTCTGTGCAGTTGAGAAGGCTTTTTTTACTCCAGCTATGTGTGGAGGCCCATTGCACACTTCTCTGCAGTTGAGAATCCATTTTTCTACAGATATGTGTGGTGGGCCATTGCACACTTCTCTTCAGTTGAGAAGCCATTTTTTACTTCAGCTATGTGGGGAAGGCCATTGCACACTTCTTTGCAGTTGAGAAGACTTTATTTCTACAGATATGTGTGGAGGGCCACTGCACACTTCTCTGCAGTTGAGAAGCCTTTTTTCACTACAGCTATATGTGGCGGGCCATTGCACACTTCTCTGCAGTTGACAAGCCTTTTTTTCTACAGATATTTGTGAAGGGCCATTGCACACTTCTCTACAGTTGAGAAGCCTTTTTACCTACAGATATGTGTGGTGGGCCATTGCACACTTCTCTGCAGTTGAGAAGCCTTTTTTCCACAGATATGTGTGGAGGGCCATTGCACACTTCTCTGCAGTTGAGGTCTTTTTTTCTACAGATATGCGTGGAGGGCCGTTGGACACTTCTCTGCAGTTGAGAAGCATGTTTTTCTACAGATATGTGTGGAGGGCCATTGCACACTTCTCTCCAGTTGAGAAGCCATTTTTTACTTCAGCTATGTGGGGAAAGCCATTGCACTCTTCTTTGCAGTTGAGAAACCTTTTTTTCTACAGATATGTGCGGAGGGCCATTGCACACATATCTGCAGTTGAGAAGCCTTTTTTTCTACATATATGTGTGGATGGCCATTGCACACTTCTCTGCAGTTGAGAAGCCTTTTTTCCTACAAATGTATGGCGGGCCATTGCACACTTCTCCGCAGTTGAGAACCCATTTTTCTACAAATATGTGTGGAGGGACATTGCACACTTCTCAGCAGTTGAGAAGCATTTATTTCTACAGATATGTGTGGAGGACCATTGCACACTTCTCTGCAGTTGAGAAGCCTTTTTTTACTCCAGCTATGTGTGGCGGGCCATTGCACACTTCTCTGCAGTTGAGAAGCCTTTTTTTCTACAGATATGTGTGGAGGGCCATTGCACACTTCTCTACAGTTGAGAAGCCATTTTTTACTTCAGCTATGTGGGGAAGGCCATTGCACACTTCTTTGCAGTTGAGAAACCTTTTTTTCTACAGATATGTGTGGAGGGCCATTGCACACATATCTGCAGTTGAGAATACTTTATTTCTACAGATATGTGTGGAGGGCCACTGCACACTTCTCTGCAGTTGAGAAGCCTTTTTTTCCACAGATATGTGTGGCGGGCCGTTGCACACTTCTCTGCAGTTTAGAACCTTTTTCTCTACAGCTATATGTGGCGGGGCATTGCACACTTCTCTGCAGTTGACAAGCCATTTTTTCTACAGATATGTGTGGAGGGCCATTGCACACTTCTCTACAGTTGAGAAGCCTTTTTACCTACAGATATGAGTGGTGGGCCATTGCACACTTCTCTGCAGTTGAGAAGCCTTTTTTCCACAGATATGTGTGGAGGGCCATTGCACACTTCTCTGCAGTTGAGGTCTTTTTTTCTACAGATATGCGTGGAGGGCCGTTGCACACTTCTCTGCAGTTGAGAAGCATGTTTTTCTACAGATATGTGTGGAGGGCCATTGCACACTTGTCTTCAGTTGAGAAGCCATTTTTTACTTCAGCTATGTGGGGAAAGCCATTGCACTCTTCTTTGCAGTTGAGAAACCTTTTTTTCTACAGATATGTGCGGAGGGCCATTGCACACATATCTGCAGTTGAGAAGACTTTATTTCTACAGATATGTGTGGAGGGCCACTGCACACTTCACTGCAGTTGAGAAGCCTTTTTTCTACAGATATGTGTGGAGGGCCATTGCACACATCTCTGCAGTTTATAATCCTTTTTACCTACAGATATGTGTGGCGGGCCATTGCACACTTTTCTGCAGTTGAGAAGCCTTTTTTTCTACAGATATGTGTGGATGGCCATTGCACACTTCTCTGCAGTTGAGAAGCCTTTTTTCCTACAGATATGTGTGGCGGGCCATTGTACACTTCTCTGCAGTTGAGAACCTATTGTTCAACAGATATGTGTGGAGGGCCATTGCACACTTCTCTGCAGATGAGAAGCATTTATTTCTACAGATATGTGTGGAGGACCATTGCACACTTCTCTGCAGTTCAGAAAACTTTTTTCCTACAGATATATGTGGCGTGCCATTGCACACTTCTTTGCAGTTGAGAAGCATTTGTTCTACATATATGTGTGGAGGTCCACTGCACACTTTTCTGCAGTTGAGAAGCTTTTTCTCTACAGCTATGTGTGGCGGGCCATTGCACACTTCTCTGCAGTGAGAAGCCTTTTTTTCTACAGATATGTGTGGAGGGCCATTGCACACTTCTCGACAGTTGAGAAGACTTTTTTCCTACAGATATGTGTGGCGGGCCATTGCACATTTCTCTGCATTTGAGAAGCCTTTTTTCCACAGATATGTGTGGAGGGCGATTGCACACTTCTCTGCAGTTGATAAGTCTTTTTTTCTACAGATATGTGTGGAGGGCCATTGCACACATATCTGCAGTTGAGAAGCTTTTTCTCTACAGCTATGTGTGTCGGGCCATTGCACACTTCTCTGCAGTTGAGAAGCCTGTTTTTCAACAGATATGTGTGGAGGGCCATTGCACACCTATCTGCAGTTGAGAACCCTATTTTTACTGAAGCTATGTGTGGAGGCCCATTGAACACTCCTCTGCAGATGAGAACCCATTTTTCTACAGATATGTGTGGAGGGCCACTGCACACTTCTCTGCAGTTAAGAAGCTTTTTCTCTACAGATATGTGTGGCGGGCCATTGCACACTTCTCTGCAGTTGAGAAGCCTTTTTTTCTACAGATATGTGTGGAGGGCCATTGCACACTTCTCTACAGTTGAGAAACCTTTTTACCTACAGATATGTGTGGCGGGTCATTGGACACTTCTCTGCAGTTGAGAAGCCTTTTTTTCCACAGATATGTGTGGAGGGCCATTGCACACTTCTCTTCAGTTGAGAAACCTTTTTTAACTCCAGCTATGTGTGGAGGGCCATTGCACACTTCTCTGCAGTTGAAAAGGTTTTTTTTCTACAGATATGTGTGGAGGGCAAATAAAAAAACACTTCTCTGCAGTTGAGAATCCTGTTATTCCACAGATATGTGTGGAGGGCCATTGCACACTTCTCTGCAGTTGAGAAGCCTTTTTTTACTCCAGCTATGTGTGGAGGCCCATTGCACACTTCTCTGCAGTTGAGAATCCATTTTTCTACAGATATGTGTGGAGGGCCATTGCATACTTCTCTTCAGTTGAGAAGCCATTTTTTACTTCAGCTATGTGGGGAAGGCCATTGCACACTTCTTTGCAGTTGAGAAACCTTTTTTTCTACAGATATGTGCGGAGGGCCATTGCACACATATCTGCAGTTGAGAAGCCTTTTTTTCTACAGATATGTGTGGAGGGCCATTGCACACATCTCTGCAGTTGAGAAGCCTTTTTACCTACAGATATGTGTGGCGGGTCATTGCACACTTCTCTGCAGTTGAGAAGCCTTTTTTTCTACATATATGTGTGGAGGGCCATTGCACACCTCTCTGCAGTTGAGAACCCTTTTTTTACTGAAGCTATGTGTGGAGGCCCATTGAAAACTCCTCTGCAGATGAGAACCCATTTTTCTACAGATATGTGTGGAGGGCCACTGCACACTTGTCTGCAGTTAAGAAGCTTTTTCTCTACAGATATGTGTGGCGGGCCATTGCACACTTCTCTGCAGTTGAGAAGCCTTTTTTTCCTCAGATATGTGTGGAGGGCCATTGCACACTTCTCTACAGTTGAGAAGCCTTTTTACCTACAGATATGTGTGGCGGGTCATTGGACACTTCTCTGCAGTTGAGAAGCCTTTTTTTCCACAGATATGTGTGGAGGGCCATTGCACACTTCTCTTCAGTTGAGAAAACTTTTTTAACTCCAGCCATGTGTGGAGGGCCATTGCACACTTCTCTGCAGTTGAAAAGGTTTTTTTTCTACAGATATGTGTGGAGGGCCATTACACACTTCTCTGCAGTTGAGAATCCTGTTTTTCCACAGTTATGTGTGGAGGGTCATTGCACACTTCTCTGCAGTTGAGAAGCCTTTTTTTACTCCAGCTATGTGTGGAGGCCCATTGCACACTTCTCTGCAGTTGAGAATCCATTTTTCTACAGATATGTGTGGAGGGCCATTGCACACTTCTCTTCAGTTGAGAAGCCATTTTTTACTTCAGCTATGTGGGGAAGGCCATTGCACACTTCTTTGCAGTTGAGAAACCTTTTTTTCTACAGATATGTGCGGAGGGCCATTGCACACATATCTGCAGTTGAGAAGACTTTATTTCTACAGATATGTGTGGAGGGCCACTGCACACTTCTCTGCAGTTGAGAAGCCTTTATTTTCTACAAATATGTGTGGAGGGCCATTGCACACATCTCTGCAGTTGAAAAGCCTTTTTACCTACAGATATGTGTGGCGGGCCATTGCACACTTCTCTGCAGTTGAGAAGCCTGTTTTTCCACAGATATGTGTGGCGGGCCGTTGCACACTTCTCTGCAGTTAAGAACCATTTTCTCTACAGCTATATGTGGCGGGCCATTGCACACTTCTCTGCAGTTGACAAGCCTTTTTTTCTACAGATATGTGTGGAGGGCCATTGCACACTTCTCTACAGTTGAGAAGCCATTTTACCTACAGATATGTGTGGTGGGCCATTGCACACCTCTCTGCAGTTGAGAAGCCTTTTTTCCACAGATATGTGTGGAGGGCCATTGCACACTTCTCTGCAGTTGAGGTCTTTTTTTCTACAGATATGCGTGGAGGGCCGTTGCACACTTCTCTGCAGTTGAGAATCCTGTTTTTCCACAGATATGTGTGGAGGGCCATTGCACACTTCTCTGCAGTTGAGAAGCCTTTTTTTACTCCAGCTATGTGTGGAGGCCCATTGCACACTTCTCTGCAGTTGAGAATCCATTTTTCTACAGATATGTGTGGAGGGCCATTGCACACTTCTCTTCAGTTGAGAAGCCATTTTTTACTTCAGCTATGTGGGGAAGGCCATTGCACACTTCTTTGCAGTTGAGAAACCTTTTTTTCTACAGATATGTGCGGAGGGCCATTGCACATATATCTGCAGTTGAGAAGACTTTATTTCTACAGATATGTGTGGAGGGCCACTGCACACTTCTCTGCAGTTGAGAAGCCTTTTTTTCTACAGATATGTGTGGAGGGCCATTGCACACATCTCTGCAGTTGAGAAGCCTTTTTACCTACAGATATGTGTGGCGGGTCATTGCACACTTCTCTGCAGTTGAGAAGCCTTTTTTTCTACATATATGTGTGGAGGGCCATTGCACACCTCTCTGCAGTTGAGAACCCTTTTTTTACTGAAGCTATGTGTGGAGGCCCATTGAAAACACCTCTGCAGATGAGAACCCATTTTTCTACAGATATGTGTGGAGGGCCACTGCACACTTCTCTGCAGTTAAGAAGCTTTTTCTCTACAGATATGTGTGGCGGGCCATTGCACACTTCTCTGCAGTTGAGAAGCCTTTTTTTCCTCAGATATGTGTGGAGGGCCATTGCACACTTCTCTACAGTTGAGAAGCCTTTTTACCTACAGATATGTGTGGCGGGTCATTGGACACTTCTCTGCAGTTGAGAAGCCTTTTTTTCCACAGATATGTGTGGAGGGCCATTGCACACTTCTCTTCAGTTGAGAAAACTTTTTTAACTCCAGCTATGTGTGGAGGGCCATTGCACACTTCTCTGCAGTTGAAAAGGTTTTTTTTCTACAGATATGTGTGGAGGGCCATTACACACTTCTCTGCAGTTGAGAATCCTGTTTTTCCACAGTTATGTGTGGAGGGTCATTGCACACTTCTCTGCAGTTGAGAAGCCTTTTTTTACTCCAGCTATGTGTGGAGGCCCATTGCACACTTCTCTGCAGTTGAGAATCCATTTTTCTACAGATATGTGTGGAGGGCCATTGCACACTTCTCTTCAGTTGAGAAGCCATTTTTTACTTCAGCTATGTGGGGAAGGCCATTGCACACTTCTTTGCAGTTGAGAAACCTTTTTTTCTACAGATATGTGCGGAGGGCCATTGCACACATATCTGCAGTTGAGAAGACTTTATTTCTACAGATATGTGTGGAGGGCCACTGCACACTTCTATGCAGTTGAGAAGCCTTTTTTTCTACAGATATGTGTGGAGGGCCATTGCACACATCTCTGCAGTTGAGAAGCCTTTTTACCTACAGATATGTGTGGCGGGTCATTGCACACTTCTCTGCAGTTGAAAAGCCTTTTTTTCTACATATATGTGTGGATGGCCATTGCACACTTCTCTGCAGTTGAGAAGCCTTTTTTCCTACAGATGTATGGCGGGCCATTGCACACTTCTGCAGTTGAGAACCCATTTTTCTACAAATATGTGTGGAGGGCCATTGCACACTTATCAGCAGTTGAGAAGCATTTATTTCTACAGATATGTGTGGAGGTCCATTGCACACTTCTCTGCAGTTGAGGTCTTTTTTTCTACAGATATGTGTGGCGGGCCATTGCACACTTCTCTGCAGTTGAGAAGCCTTTTTTTCTACAGATATGTGTGGAGGGCCATTGCACACTTCTCTACAGTTGAGAAGCCATTTTTTACTTCAGCTATGTGGGGAAGGCCATTGCACACTTCTTTGCAGTTGAGATACCTTTTTTTCTACAGATATGTGCGGAGGGCCATTGCACACATATCTGCAGTTGAGAAGACTTTATTTCTACAGATATGTGTGGAGGGCCACTGCACACTTCTCTGCAGTTGAGAAGCCTTTATTTTCTACAAATATGTGTGGAGGGCCATTGCACACATCTCTGCAGTTGAAAAGCCTTTTTACCTACAGATATGTGTGGCGGGCCATTGCACACTTCTCTGCAGTTGAGAAGCCTGTTTTTCCACAGATATGTGTGGCGGGCCGTTGCACACTTCTCTGCAGCTAAGAACCATTTTCTCTACAGCTATATGTGGCGGGCCATTGCACACTTCTCTGCAGTTGACAAGCCTTTTTTTCTACAGATATGTGTGGAGGGCCATTGCACACTTCTCTACAGTTGAGAAGCCATTTTACCTACAGATATGTGTGGTGGGCCATTGCACACCTCTCTGCAGTTGAGAAGCCTTTTTTCCACAGATATGTGTGGAGGGCCATTGCACACTTCTCTGCAGTTGAGGTCTTTTTTTCTACAGATATGCGTGGAGGGCCGTTGCACACTTCTCTGCAGTTGAGAAGCATGTTTTTCTACAGATATGTGTGGAGGGCCATTGCACACTTCTCTTCAGTTGAGAAGCCATTTTTTTCTTCAGCTATGTGGGGAAAGCCATTGCACTCTTCTTTGCAGTTGAGAAACCTTTTTTTCTACAGATATGTGCGGAGGGCCATTGCACACATATCTGCAGTTGAGAAGGCTTTATTTCTACAGATATGTGTGGAGGGCCACTGCACACTTCTCTGCAGTTGAGAAGCCTTTTTTCTACTGATATGTGTGGAGGGCCATTGCACACATCTCTGCAGTTGAGAAGCCTTTTTACCTACAGATATGTGTGGCGGGCCATTGCTCACTTCTCTGCAGTAGAGAAGCCTTTTTTTCTACAGATATGTGTGGATGGCCATTGCACACTTCTCTGCAGTTGAGAAGCCTTTTTTCCTACAGATATGTGTGGCGGGCCATTGCACACTTCTCTGCAGTTGAGAACCTATTGTTCAACAGATATGTGTGGAGGGCCATTGCACAGTTCTCTGCAGATGAGAAGCATTTATTTCTACAGATATGTGTGGAGGACCATTGCACACTTCTCTGCAGTTCAGAAAACTTTTTTCCTACAGATATATGTGGCGTGCCATTGCACACTTCTTTGCAGTTGAGAAGCATTTGTTCTACATATATGCGTGGAGGTCCACTGCACACTTTTCTGCAGTTGAGAAGCTTTTTCTCTACAGCTATGTGTGGCGGGCCATTGCACACTTCTCTGCAGTTGAGAAGCCTTTTTTTCTACAGATATGTGTGGTGGGCCATTGCACACTTCTCTACAGTTGAGAAGACTTTTTTCCTACAGATATGTGTGGCGGGCCATTGCACATTTCTCTGCAGTTGAGAAGCTTTTTTTTCCACAGATATGTGTGGAGGGCGATTGCACACTTCTCTGCAGTTGATAAGTCTTTTTTTCTACAGATATGTGTGGAGGACAATTGCACACATATCTGCAGTAGAGAAGCTTTTTCTCTACAGCTATGTGTGTCGGGCCATTGCACACTTCTCTGCAGTTGAGAAGCCTGTTTTTCAACAGATATGTGTGGAGGGCCATTGCACACCTCTCTGCAGTTGAGAACCTTTTTTTACTGAAGCTATGTGTGGAGGCCCATTGAACACTTCTCTGCAGATGAGAACCCATTTTTCTACATATATGAGTGGAGGGCCATTGCACACATCTCTGCAGTTTATAATCCTTTTTACCTACAGATATGTGTGGCGGGCCATTGCACACTTTTCTGCAGTTGAGAAGCCTTTTTTTCTACAGATATGTGTGGATGGCCATTGCACACTTCTCTGCAGTTGAGAAGCCTTTTTTCCTACAGATATGTGTGGCGGGCCATTGCACACTTCTCTGCAGTTGAGAACCTATTGTTCAACAGATATGTGTGGAGGGCCATTGCACACTTCTCTGCAGATGAGAAGCATTTATTTCTACAGATATGTGTGGAGGACCATTGCACACTTCTCTGCAGTTCAGAAAACATTTTTCCTACAGATATATGTGGCATGCCATTGCACACTTCTTTGCAGTTGAGAAGCATTTGTTCTACATATATGTGTGGAGGTCCACTGCACACTTTTCTGCAGTTGAGGAGCTTTTTCTCTACAGCTATGTGTGGCGGGCCATTGCACACTTCTCTGCAGTTGAGAAGCCTTTTTTTCTACAGATATGTGTGGAGGGCCATTGCACACTTCTCGACAGTTGAGAAGACTTTTTTCCTACAGATATGTGTGGCGGGCCATTGCACATTTCTCTGCAGTTGAGAAGCCTTTTTTCCACAGATATGTGTGGAGGGCCATTGCACACTTCTCTGCAGTTGATAAGTCTTTTTTTCTACAGATATGTGTGGTGGGCCATTGCACACTTATCAGCAGTTGAGAAGCATTTATTTCTACAGATATGTGTGGAGGACCATTGCACACTTCTCTGCAGTTGAGGTCTTTTTTTCTACAGATATGTGTGGCGGGCCATTGCACACTTCTCTGCAGTTGAGAAGCCTTTTTTTCTACAGATATGTGTGGCGGGCCATTGCACACTTCTCTGCAGTTGAGAAGCCTTTTTTTCTACAGATATGTGTGGAGGGCCATTGCACACTTCTCTACAGTTGAGAAGCCATTTTTTACTTCAGCTATGTGGGGAAGGCCATTGCACACTTCTTTGCAGTTGAGATACCTTTTTTTCTACAGATATGTGTGGCGGGCCATTGCACACTTCTCTGCAGTTGAGAAGCCTTTTTTTCTACAGATATGTGTGGAGGGCCATTGCACACTTCTCGACAGTTGAGAAGACTTTTTTCCTACAGATATGTGTGGCGGGCCATTGCACATTTCTCTGCAGTTGAGAAGCCTTTTTTCCTACAGATGTATGGCGGGCCATTGCACACTTCTGCAGTTGAGAACCCATTTTTCTACAAATATGTGTGGAGGGCCATTGCACACATATCAGCAGTTGAGAAGCATTTATTTCTACAGATATGTGTGGAGGACCATTGCACACTTCTCTGCAGTTGAGGTCTTTTTTTCTACAGATATGTGTGGCGGGCCATTGCACACTTCTCTGCAGTTGAGAAGCCTTTTTTTCTACAGATATGTGTGGAGGGCCATTGCACACTTCTCTACAGTTGAGAAGCCATTTTTTACTTCAGCTATGTGGGGAAGGCCATTGCACACTTCTGCAGTTGAGAACCCATTTTTCTACAAATATGTGTGAAGGGCCATTGCACACTTATCAGCAGTTGAGAAGCATTTATTTCTACAGATATGTGTGGAGGACCATTGCACACTTCTCTGCAGTTGAGGTCTTTTTTTCTACAGATATGTGTGGCGGGCCATTGCACACTTCTCTGCAGTTGAGAAGCCTTTTTTTCTACAGATATGTGTGGAGGGCCATTGCACACTTCTCTACAGTTGAGAAGCCATTTTTTACTTCAGCTATGTGGGGAAGGCCATTGCACACTTCTTTGCAGTTGAGATACCTTTTTTTCTACAGATATGTGCGGAGGGCCATTGCACACATATCTGCAGTTGAGAAGACTTTATTTCTACAGATATGTGTGGAGGGCCACTGCACACTTCTCTGCAGTTGAGAAGCCTTTTTTTTCTACAAATATGTGTGGAGGGCCATTGCACACATCCCTGCAGTTGAGAAGCCTTTTTACCTACAGATATGTGTGGCGTGCCATTGCACACTTCTCTGCAGTTGAGAAGCCTGTTTTTCCACAGATATGTGTGGCGGGCCGTTGCACACTTCTCTGCAGTTAAGAACCATTTTCTCTACAGCTATATGTGGCGGGCCATTGCACACTTCTCTGCAGTTGACAAGCCTTTTTTTCTACAGATATGTGTGGAGGGCCATTGCACACTTCTCTACAGTTGAGAAGCCATTTTACCTACAGATATGTGTGGTGGGCCATTGCACACCTCTCTGCAGTTGAGAAGCCTTTTTTCCACAGATATGTGTGGAGTGCCATTGCACACTTCTCTGCAGTTGAGGTCTTTTTTTCTACAGATATGCATGGAGGGCCGTTGCACCCTTCTCTGCAGTTGAGAAGCATGTTTTTCTACAGATATGTGTGGAGGGCCATTGCACACTTCTCTTCAGTTGAGAAGCCATTTTTTACTTCAGCTATGTGGGGAAAGCCATTGCACTCTTCTTTGCAGTTGAGAAACCTTTTTTTCTACAGATATGTGCGGAGGGCCATTGCACACATATCTGAAGTTGAGAAGGCTTTATTTCTACAGATATGTGTGGAGGGCCACTGCACACTTCTCTGCAGTTGAGAAGCCTTTTTTCTACTGATATGTGTGGAGGGCCATTGCAAACATCTCTGCAGTTGAGAAGCCTTTTTACCTACAGATATGTGTGGCGGGCCATTGCTCACTTCTCTGCAGTTGAGAAGCCTTTTTTTCTACAGGTATGTGTGGGTGGCCATTGCACACTTCTCTGCAGTTGAGAAGCCTTTTTTCCTACAGATATGTGTGGCGGGCCATTGCACACTTCTCTGCAGTTGAGAACCTATTGTTCAACAGATATGTGTGGAGGGCCATTGCACACTTCTCTGCAGATGAGAAGCATTTATTTCTACAGATATGTGTGGAGGACCATTGCACACTTCTCTGCAGTTCAGAAAAGTTTTTTCCTACAGATATATGTGGCGTGCCATTGCACACTTCTTTGCAGTTGAGAAGCATTTGTTCTACATATATGCGTGGAGGTCCACTGCACACTTTTCTGCAGTTGAGAAGCTTTTTCTCTACAGCTATGTGTGGCGGGCCATTGCACACTTCTCTGCAGTTGAGAAGCCTTTTTTTCTACAGATATGTGTGGTGGGCCATTGCACACTTCTCTACAGTTGAGAAGACTTTTTTCCTACAGATATGTGTGGCGGGCCATTGCACATTTCTCTGCAGTTGAGAAGCTTTTTTTTCCACAGATATGTGTGGAGGGCGATTGCACACTTCTCTGCAGTTGATAAGTCTTTTTTTCTACAGATATGTGTGGAGGACAATTGCACACATATCTGCAGTAGAGAAGCTTTTTCTCTACAGCTATGTGTGTCGGGCCATTGCACACTTCTCTGCAGTTGAGAAGCCTGTTTTTCAACAGATATGTGTGGAGGGCCATTGCACACCTCTCTGCAGTTGAGAACCTTTTTTTACTGAAGCTATGTGTGGAGGCCCATTGAACACTCCTCTGCAGATGAGAACCCATTTTTCTACATATATGTGTGGAGGGCCACTGCACACTTCTCTGCAGTTAAGAAGCCTTTTTTTACTCCAGCTATGTGTGGAGGCCCATTGCACACTTCTCTGCAGTTGAGAATCCATTTTTCTACAGATATGTGTGGAGGGCCATTGCACACTTCTCTTCAGTTGAGAAGCCATTTTTTACTTCAGCTATGTGGGGAAGGCCATTGCACACTGCTTTGCAGTTGAGAAACCTTTTTTTCCACAGATATGTGTGGAGGGCCATTGCACACTTCTCTGCAGTTGAGGTCTTTTTTTCTACAGATATGCGTGGAGGGCCGTTGCACACTTCTCTGCAGTTGAGAAGCATGTTTTTCTACAGATATGTGTGGAGGGCCATTGCACACTTCTCTTCAGTTGAGAAGCCATTTTTTTCTTCAGCTATGTGGGAAAAGCCATTGCACTCTTCTTTGCAGTTGAGAAACCTTTTTTTCTACAGATATGTGCGGAGGGCCATTGCACACATATCTGCAGTTGAGAAGGCTTTATTTCTACAGATATGTGTGGAGGGCCACTGCACACTTCTCTGCAGTTGAGAAGCCTTTTTTCTACTGATATGTGTGGAGGGCCATTGCACACATCTCTGCAGTTGAGAAGCCTTTTTACCTACAGATATGTGTGGCGGGCCATTGCTCACTTCTCTGCAGTAGAGAAGCCTTTTTTTCTACAGATATGTGTGGATGGCCATTGCACACTTCTCTGCAGTTGAGAAGCCTTTTTTCCTACAGATATGTGTGGCGGGCCATTGCACACTTCCCTGCAGTTGAGAACCTATTGTTCAACAGATATGTGTGGAGGGCCATTGCACAGTTCTCTGCAGATGAGAAGCATTTATTTCTACAGATATGTGTGGAGGACCATTGCACACTTCTCTGCAGTTCAGAAAACTTTTTTCCTACAGATATATGTGGCGTGCCATTGCACACTTCTTTGCAGTTGAGAAGCATTTGTTCTACATATATGCGTGGAGGTCCACTGCACACTTTTCTGCAGTTGAGAAGCTTTTTCTCTACAGCTATGTGTGGCGGGCCATTGCACACTTCTCTGCAGTTGAGAAGCCTTTTTTTCTACAGATATGTGTGGTGGGCCATTGCACACTTCTCTACAGTTGAGAAGACTTTTTTCCTACAGATATGTGTGGCGGGCCATTGCACATTTCTCTGCAGTTGAGAAGCTTTTTTTTCCACAGATATGTGTGGAGGGCGATTGCACACTTCTCTGCAGTTGATAAGTCTTTTTTTCTACAGATATGTGTGGAGGGCCGTTGCACACTTCTCTGCAGTTGAGAATCCTGTTTTTCCACAGATATGTGTGGAGGGCCATTGCACACTTCTCTACAGTTGAGAAGCCATTTTACCTACAGATATGTGTGGTGGGCCATTGCACACCTCTCTGCAGTTGAGAAGCCTTTTTTCCACAGATATGTGTGGAGGGCCATTGCACACTTCTCTGCAGTTGAGGTCTTTTTTTCTACAGATATGCGTGGAGGGCCGTTGCACACTTCTCTGCAGTTGAGAATCCTGTTTTTCCACAGATATGTGTGGAGGGCCATTGCACACTTCTCTGCAGTTGAGAAGCCTTTTTTTACTCCAGCTATGTGTGGAGGCCCATTGCACACTTCTCTGCAGTTGAGAATCCATTTTTCTACAGATATGTGTGGAGGGCCATTGCACACTTCTCTTCAGTTGAGAAGCCATTTTTTACTTCAGCTATGTGGGGAAGGCCATTGCACACTTCTTTGCAGTTGAGAAACCTTTTTTTCTACAGATATGTGCGGAGGGCCATTGCACACATATCTGCAGTTGAGAAGACTTTATTTCTACAGATATGTGTGGAGGGCCACTGCACACTTCTCTGCAGTTGAGAAGCCTTTTTTTCTACAGATATGTGTGGAGGGCCATTGCACACATCTCTGCAGTTGAGAAGCCTTTTTACCTACAGATATGTGTGGCGGGTCATTGCACACTTCTCTGCAGTTGAGAAGCCTTTTTTTCTACATATATGTGTGGAGGGCCATTGCACACCTCTCTGCAGTTGAGAACCCTTTTTTTACTGAAGCTATGTGTGGAGGCCCATTGAAAACACCTCTGCAGATGAGAACCCATTTTTCTACAGATATGTGTGGAGGGCCACTGCACACTTCTCTGCAGTTAAGAAGCTTTTTCTCTACAGATATGTGTGGCGGGCCATTGCACACTTCTCTACAGTTGAGAAGCCTTTTTACCTACAGATATGTGTGGCGGGTCATTGGACACTTCTCTGCAGTTGAGAAGCCTTTTTTTCCACAGATATGTGTGGAGGGCCATTGCACACTTCTCTTCAGTTGAGAAAACTTTTTTAACTCCAGCTATGTGTGGAGGGCCATTGCACACTTCTCTGCAGTTGAAAAGGTTTTTTTTCTACAGATATGTGTGGAGGGCCATTACACACTTCTCTGCAGTTGAGAATCCTGTTTTTCCACAGTTATGTGTGGAGGGTCATTGCACACTTCTCTGCAGTTGAGAAGCCTTTTTTTACTCCAGCTATGTGTGGAGGCCCATTGCACACTTCTCTGCAGTTGAGAATCCATTTTTCTACAGATATGTGTGGAGGGCCATTGCACACTTCTCTTCAGTTGAGAAGCCATTTTTTACTTCAGCTATGTGGGGAAGGCCATTGCACACTTCTTTGCAGTTGAGAAACCTTTTTTTCTACAGATATGTGCGGAGGGCCATTGCACACATATCTGCAGTTGAGAAGACTTTATTTCTACAGATATGTGTGGAGGGCCACTGCACACTTCTATGCAGTTGAGATGCCTTTTTTTCTACATATATGTGTGGATGGCCATTGCACACTTCTCTGCAGTTGAGAAGCCTTTTTTCCTACAGATGTATGGCGGGCCATTGCACACTTCTGCAGTTGAGAACCCATTTTTCTACAAATATGTGTGGAGGGCCATTGCACACTTCTGCAGTTGAGAACCCATTTTTCTACAAATATGTGTGGAGGGCCATTGCACACTTATCAGCAGTTGAGAAGCATTTATTTCTACAGATATGTGTGGAGGTCCATTGCACACTTCTCTGCAGTTGAGGTCTTTTTTTCTACAGATATGTGTGGCGGGCCATTGCACACTTCTCTGCAGTTGAGAAGCCTTTTTTTCTACAGATATGTGTGGAGGGCCATTGCACACTTCTCTACAGTTGAGAAGCCATTTTTTACTTCAGCTATGTGGGGAAGGCCATTGCACACTTCTTTGCAGTTGAGATACCTTTTTTTCTACAGATATGTGCGGAGGGCCATTGCACACATATCTGCAGTTGAGAAGACTTTATTTCTACAGATATGTGTGGAGGGCCACTGCACACTTCTCTGCAGTTGAGAAGCCTTTATTTTCTACAAATATGTGTGGAGGGCCATTGCACACATCTCTGCAGTTGAAAAGCCTTTTTACCTACAGATATGTGTGGCGGGCCATTGCACACTTCTCTGCAGTTGAGAAGCCTGTTTTTCCACAGATATGTGTGGCGGGCCGTTGCACACTTCTCTGCAGTTAAGAACCATTTTCTCTACAGCTATATGTGGCGGGCCATTGCACACTTCTCTGCAGTTGACAAGCCTTTTTTTCTACAGATATGTGTGGAGGGCCATTGCACACTTCTCTACAGTTGAGAAGCCATTTTACCTACAGATATGTGTGGTGGGCCATTGCACACCTCTCTGCAGTTGAGAAGCCTTTTTTCCACAGATATGTGTGGAGGGCCATTGCACACTTCTCTGCAGTTGAGGTCTTTTTTTCTACAGATATGCGTGGAGGGCCGTTGCACACTTCTCTGCAGTTGAGAAGCATGTTTTTCTACAGATATGTGTGGAGGGCCATTGCACACTTCTCTTCAGTTGAGAAGCCATTTTTTTCTTCAGCTATGTGGGGAAAGCCATTGCACTCTTCTTTGCAGTTGAGAAACCTTTTTTTCTACAGATATGTGCGGAGGGCCATTGCACACATATCTGCAGTTGAGAAGGCTTTATTTCTACAGATATGTGTGGAGGGCCACTGCACACTTCTCTGCAGTTGAGAAGCCTTTTTTCTACTGATATGTGTGGAGGGCCATTGCACACATCTCTGCAGTTGAGAAGCCTTTTTACCTACAGATATGTGTGGCGGGCCATTGCTCACTTCTCTGCAGTAGAGAAGCCTTTTTTTCTACAGATATGTGTGGATGGCCATTGCACACTTCTCTGCAGTTGAGAAGCCTTTTTTCCTACAGATATGTGTGGCGGGCCATTGCACACTTCTCTGCAGTTGAGAACCTATTGTTCAACAGATATGTGTGGAGGGCCATTGCACAGTTCTCTGCAGATGAGAAGCATTTATTTCTACAGATATGTGTGGAGGACCATTGCACACTTCTCTGCAGTTCAGAAAACTTTTTTCCTACAGATATATGTGGCGTGCCATTGCACACTTCTTTGCAGTTGAGAAGCATTTGTTCTACATATATGCGTGGAGGTCCACTGCACACTTTTCTGCAGTTGAGAAGCTTTTTCTCTACAGCTATGTGTGGCGGGCCATTGCACACTTCTCTGCAGTTGAGAAGCCTTTTTTTCTACAGATATGTGTGGTGGGCCATTGCACACTTCTCTACAGTTGAGAAGACTTTTTTCCTACAGATATGTGCGGAGGGCCATTGCACACATATCTGCAGTTGAGAAGACTTTATTTCTACAGATATGTGTGGAGGGCCACTGCACACTTCTCTGCAGTTGAGAAGCCTTTTTTTCTACAGATATGTGTGGAGGGCCATTGCACACATCTCTGCAGTTGAGAAGCCTTTTTACCTACAGATATGTGTGGCGGGTCATTGCACACTTCTCTGCAGTTGAGAAGCCTTTTTTTCTACATATATGTGTGGAGGGCCATTGCACACCTCTCTGCAGTTGAGAACCCTTTTTTTACTGAAGCTATGTGTGGAGGCCCATTGAAAACACCTCTGCAGATGAGAACCCATTTTTCTACAGATATGTGTGGAGGGCCACTGCACACTTCTCTGCAGTTAAGAAGCTTTTTCTCTACAGATATGTGTGGCGGGCCATTGCACACTTCTCTACAGTTGAGAAGCCTTTTTACCTACAGATATGTGTGGCGGGTCATTGGACACTTCTCTGCAGTTGAGAAGCCTTTTTTTCCACAGATATGTGTGGAGGGCCATTGCACACTTCTCTTCAGTTGAGAAAACTTTTTTAACTCCAGCTATGTGTGGAGGGCCATTGCACACTTCTCTGCAGTTGAAAAGGTTTTTTTTCTACAGATATGTGTGGAGGGCCATTACACACTTCTCTGCAGTTGAGAATCCTGTTTTTCCACAGTTATGTGTGGAGGGTCATTGCACACTTCTCTGCAGTTGAGAAGCCTTTTTTTACTCCAGCTATGTGTGGAGGCCCATTGCACACTTCTCTGCAGTTGAGAATCCATTTTTCTACAGATATGTGTGGAGGGCCATTGCACACTTCTCTTCAGTTGAGAAGCCATTTTTTACTTCAGCTATGTGGGGAAGGCCATTGCACACTTCTTTGCAGTTGAGAAACCTTTTTTTCTACAGATATGTGCGGAGGGCCATTGCACACATATCTGCAGTTGAGAAGACTTTATTTCTACAGATATGTGTGGAGGGCCACTGCACACTTCTATGCAGTTGAGATGCCTTTTTTTCTACATATATGTGTGGATGGCCATTGCACACTTCTCTGCAGTTGAGAAGCCTTTTTTCCTACAGATGTATGGCGGGCCATTGCACACTTCTGCAGTTGAGAACCCATTTTTCTACAAATATGTGTGGAGGGCCATTGCACACTTCTGCAGTTGAGAACCCATTTTTCTACAAATATGTGTGGAGGGCCATTGCACACTTATCAGCAGTTGAGAAGCATTTATTTCTACAGATATGTGTGGAGGTCCATTGCACACTTCTCTGCAGTTGAGGTCTTTTTTTCTACAGATATGTGTGGCGGGCCATTGCACACTTCTCTGCAGTTGAGAAGCCTTTTTTTCTACAGATATGTGTGGAGGGCCATTGCACACTTCTCTACAGTTGAGAAGCCATTTTTTACTTCAGCTATGTGGGGAAGGCCATTGCACACTTCTTTGCAGTTGAGATACCTTTTTTTCTACAGATATGTGCGGAGGGCCATTGCACACATATCTGCAGTTGAGAAGACTTTATTTCTACAGATATGTGTGGAGGGCCACTGCACACTTCTCTGCAGTTGAGAAGCCTTTATTTTCTACAAATATGTGTGGAGGGCCATTGCACACATCTCTGCAGTTGAAAAGCCTTTTTACCTACAGATATGTGTGGCGGGCCATTGCACACTTCTCTGCAGTTGAGAAGCCTGTTTTTCCACAGATATGTGTGGCGGGCCGTTGCACACTTCTCTGCAGTTAAGAACCATTTTCTCTACAGCTATATGTGGCGGGCCATTGCACACTTCTCTGCAGTTGACAAGCCTTTTTTTCTACAGATATGTGTGGAGGGCCATTGCACACTTCTCTACAGTTGAGAAGCCATTTTACCTACAGATATGTGTGGTGGGCCATTGCACACCTCTCTGCAGTTGAGAAGCCTTTTTTCCACAGATATGTGTGGAGGGCCATTGCACACTTCTCTGCAGTTGAGGTCTTTTTTTCTACAGATATGCGTGGAGGGCCGTTGCACACTTCTCTGCAGTTGAGAAGCATGTTTTTCTACAGATATGTGTGGAGGGCCATTGCACACTTCTCTTCAGTTGAGAAGCCATTTTTTTCTTCAGCTATGTGGGGAAAGCCATTGCACTCTTCTTTGCAGTTGAGAAACCTTTTTTTCTACAGATATGTGCGGAGGGCCATTGCACACATATCTGCAGTTGAGAAGGCTTTATTTCTACAGATATGTGTGGAGGGCCACTGCACACTTCTCTGCAGTTGAGAAGCCTTTTTTCTACTGATATGTGTGGAGGGCCATTGCACACATCTCTGCAGTTGAGAAGCCTTTTTACCTACAGATATGTGTGGCGGGCCATTGCTCACTTCTCTGCAGTAGAGAAGCCTTTTTTTCTACAGATATGTGTGGATGGCCATTGCACACTTCTCTGCAGTTGAGAAGCCTTTTTTCCTACAGATATGTGTGGCGGGCCATTGCACACTTCTCTGCAGTTGAGAACCTATTGTTCAACAGATATGTGTGGAGGGCCATTGCACAGTTCTCTGCAGATGAGAAGCATTTATTTCTACAGATATGTGTGGAGGACCATTGCACACTTCTCTGCAGTTCAGAAAACTTTTTTCCTACAGATATATGTGGCGTGCCATTGCACACTTCTTTGCAGTTGAGAAGCATTTGTTCTACATATATGCGTGGAGGTCCACTGCACACTTTTCTGCAGTTGAGAAGCTTTTTCTCTACAGCTATGTGTGGCGGGCCATTGCACACTTCTCTGCAGTTGAGAAGCCTTTTTTTCTACAGATATGTGTGGTGGGCCATTGCACACTTCTCTACAGTTGAGAAGACTTTTTTCCTACAGATATGTGTGGCGGGCCATTGCACATTTCTCTGCAGTTGAGAAGCTTTTTTTTCCACAGATATGTGTGGAGGGCGATTGCACACTTCTCTGCAGTTGATAAGTCTTTTTTTCTACAGATATGTGTGGAGGACAATTGCACACATATCTGCAGTAGAGAAGCTTTTTCTCTACAGCTATGTGTGTCGGGCCATTGCACACTTCTCTGCAGTTGAGAAGCCTGTTTTTCAACAGATATGTGTGGAGGGCCATTGCACACCTCTCTGCAGTTGAGAACCTTTTTTTACTGAAGCTATGTGTGGAGGCCCATTGAACACTTCTCTGCAGATGAGAACCCATTTTTCTACATATATGAGTGGAGGGCCATTGCACACATCTCTGCAGTTTATAATCCTTTTTACCTACAGATATGTGTGGCGGGCCATTGCACACTTTTCTGCAGTTGAGAAGCCTTTTTTTCTACAGATATGTGTGGATGGCCATTGCACACTTCTCTGCAGTTGAGAAGCCTTTATTTCTACAGATATGTGTGGAGGGCCATTGCACACTTCTCTACAGTTGAGAAGACTTTTTTCCTACAGATATGTGCGGAGGGCCATTGCACACATATCTGCAGTTGAGAAGACTTTATTTCTACAGATATGTGTGGAGGGCCACTGCACACTTCTCTGCAGTTGAGAAGCCTTTTTTTCTACAGATATGTGTGGAGGGCCATTGCACACATCTCTGCAGTTGAGAAGCCTTTTTACCTACAGATATGTGTGGCGGGTCATTGCACACTTCTCTGCAGTTGAGAAGCCTTTTTTTCTACATATATGTGTGGAGGGCCATTGCACACCTCTCTGCAGTTGAGAACCCTTTTTTTACTGAAGCTATGTGTGGAGGCCCATTGAAAACACCTCTGCAGATGAGAACCCATTTTTCTACAGATATGTGTGGAGGGCCACTGCACACTTCTCTGCAGTTAAGAAGCTTTTTCTCTACAGATATGTGTGGCGGGCCATTGCACACTTCTCTACAGTTGAGAAGCCTTTTTACCTACAGATATGTGTGGCGGGTCATTGGACACTTCTCTGCAGTTGAGAAGCCTTTTTTTCCACAGATATGTGTGGAGGGCCATTGCACACTTCTCTTCAGTTGAGAAAACTTTTTTAACTCCAGCTATGTGTGGAGGGCCATTGCACACTTCTCTGCAGTTGAAAAGGTTTTTTTTCTACAGATATGTGTGGAGGGCCATTACACACTTCTCTGCAGTTGAGAATCCTGTTTTTCCACAGTTATGTGTGGAGGGTCATTGCACACTTCTCTGCAGTTGAGAAGCCTTTTTTTACTCCAGCTATGTGTGGAGGCCCATTGCACACTTCTCTGCAGTTGAGAATCCATTTTTCTACAGATATGTGTGGAGGGCCATTGCACACTTCTCTTCAGTTGAGAAGCCATTTTTTACTTCAGCTATGTGGGGAAGGCCATTGCACACTTCTTTGCAGTTGAGAAACCTTTTTTTCTACAGATATGTGCGGAGGGCCATTGCACACATATCTGCAGTTGAGAAGACTTTATTTCTACAGATATGTGTGGAGGGCCACTGCACACTTCTATGCAGTTGAGATGCCTTTTTTTCTACATATATGTGTGGATGGCCATTGCACACTTCTCTGCAGTTGAGAAGCCTTTTTTCCTACAGATGTATGGCGGGCCATTGCACACTTCTGCAGTTGAGAACCCATTTTTCTACAAATATGTGTGGAGGGCCATTGCACACTTCTGCAGTTGAGAACCCATTTTTCTACAAATATGTGTGGAGGGCCATTGCACACTTATCAGCAGTTGAGAAGCATTTATTTCTACAGATATGTGTGGAGGTCCATTGCACACTTCTCTGCAGTTGAGGTCTTTTTTTCTACAGATATGTGTGGCGGGCCATTGCACACTTCTCTGCAGTTGAGAAGCCTTTTTTTCTACAGATATGTGTGGAGGGCCATTGCACACTTCTCTACAGTTGAGAAGCCATTTTTTACTTCAGCTATGTGGGGAAGGCCATTGCACACTTCTTTGCAGTTGAGATACCTTTTTTTCTACAGATATGTGCGGAGGGCCATTGCACACATATCTGCAGTTGAGAAGACTTTATTTCTACAGATATGTGTGGAGGGCCACTGCACACTTCTCTGCAGTTGAGAAGCCTTTATTTTCTACAAATATGTGTGGAGGGCCATTGCACACATCTCTGCAGTTGAAAAGCCTTTTTACCTACAGATATGTGTGGCGGGCCATTGCACACTTCTCTGCAGTTGAGAAGCCTGTTTTTCCACAGATATGTGTGGCGGGCCGTTGCACACTTCTCTGCAGTTAAGAACCATTTTCTCTACAGCTATATGTGGCGGGCCATTGCACACTTCTCTGCAGTTGACAAGCCTTTTTTTCTACAGATATGTGTGGAGGGCCATTGCACACTTCTCTACAGTTGAGAAGCCATTTTACCTACAGATATGTGTGGTGGGCCATTGCACACCTCTCTGCAGTTGAGAAGCCTTTTTTCCACAGATATGTGTGGAGGGCCATTGCACACTTCTCTGCAGTTGAGGTCTTTTTTTCTACAGATATGCGTGGAGGGCCGTTGCACACTTCTCTGCAGTTGAGAAGCATGTTTTTCTACAGATATGTGTGGAGGGCCATTGCACACTTCTCTTCAGTTGAGAAGCCATTTTTTTCTTCAGCTATGTGGGGAAAGCCATTGCACTCTTCTTTGCAGTTGAGAAACCTTTTTTTCTACAGATATGTGCGGAGGGCCATTGCACACATATCTGCAGTTGAGAAGGCTTTATTTCTACAGATATGTGTGGAGGGCCACTGCACACTTCTCTGCAGTTGAGAAGCCTTTTTTCTACTGATATGTGTGGAGGGCCATTGCACACATCTCTGCAGTTGAGAAGCCTTTTTACCTACAGATATGTGTGGCGGGCCATTGCTCACTTCTCTGCAGTAGAGAAGCCTTTTTTTCTACAGATATGTGTGGATGGCCATTGCACACTTCTCTGCAGTTGAGAAGCCTTTTTTCCTACAGATATGTGTGGCGGGCCATTGCACACTTCTCTGCAGTTGAGAACCTATTGTTCAACAGATATGTGTGGAGGGCCATTGCACAGTTCTCTGCAGATGAGAAGCATTTATTTCTACAGATATGTGTGGAGGACCATTGCACACTTCTCTGCAGTTCAGAAAACTTTTTTCCTACAGATATATGTGGCGTGCCATTGCACACTTCTTTGCAGTTGAGAAGCATTTGTTCTACATATATGCGTGGAGGTCCACTGCACACTTTTCTGCAGTTGAGAAGCTTTTTCTCTACAGCTATGTGTGGCGGGCCATTGCACACTTCTCTGCAGTTGAGAAGCCTTTTTTTCTACAGATATGTGTGGTGGGCCATTGCACACTTCTCTACAGTTGAGAAGACTTTTTTCCTACAGATATGTGTGGCGGGCCATTGCACATTTCTCTGCAGTTGAGAAGCTTTTTTTTCCACAGATATGTGTGGAGGGCGATTGCACACTTCTCTGCAGTTGATAAGTCTTTTTTTCTACAGATATGTGTGGAGGACAATTGCACACATATCTGCAGTAGAGAAGCTTTTTCTCTACAGCTATGTGTGTCGGGCCATTGCACACTTCTCTGCAGTTGAGAAGCCTGTTTTTCAACAGATATGTGTGGAGGGCCATTGCACACCTCTCTGCAGTTGAGAACCTTTTTTTACTGAAGCTATGTGTGGAGGCCCATTGAACACTTCTCTGCAGATGAGAACCCATTTTTCTACATATATGAGTGGAGGGCCATTGCACACATCTCTGCAGTTTATAATCCTTTTTACCTACAGATATGTGTGGCGGGCCATTGCACACTTTTCTGCAGTTGAGAAGCCTTTTTTTCTACAGATATGTGTGGATGGCCATTGCACACTTCTCTGCAGTTGAGAAGCCTTTTTTCCTACAGATATGTGTGGCGGGCCATTGCACACTTCTCTGCAGTTGAGAACCTATTGTTCAACAGATATGTGTGGAGGGCCATTGCACACTTCTCTGCAGATGAGAAGCATTTATTTCTACAGATATGTGTGGAGGACCATTGCACACTTCTCTGCAGTTCAGAAAACATTTTTCCTACAGATATATGTGGCATGCCATTGCACACTTCTTTGCAGTTGAGAAGCATTTGTTCTACATATATGTGTGGAGGTCCACTGCACACTTTTCTGCAGTTGAGGAGCTTTTTCTCTACAGCTATGTGTGGCGGGCCATTGCACACTTCTCTGCAGTTGAGAAGCCTTTTTTTCTACAGATATGTGTGGAGGGCCATTGCACACTTCTCGACAGTTGAGAAGACTTTTTTCCTACAGATATGTGTGGCGGGCCATTGCACATTTCTCTGCAGTTGAGAAGCCTTTTTTCCACAGATATGTGTGGAGGGCCATTGCACACTTCTCTGCAGTTGATAAGTCTTTTTTTCTACAGATATGTGTGGAGGGCCATTGCACACTTATCAGCAGTTGAGAAGCATTTATTTCTACAGATATGTGTGGAGGACCATTGCACACTTCTCTGCAGTTGAGGTCTTTTTTTCTACAGATATGTGTGGCGGGCCATTGCACACTTCTCTGCAGTTGAGAAGCCTTTTTTTCTACAGATATGTGTGGCGGGCCATTGCACACTTCTCTGCAGTTGAGAAGCCTTTTTTTCTACAGATATGTGTGGAGGGCCATTGCACACTTCTCTACAGTTGAGAAGCCAATTTTTACTTCAGCTATGTGGGGAAGGCCATTGCACACTTCTTTGCAGTTGAGATACCTTTTTTTCTACAGATATGTGTGGCGGGCCATTGCACACTTCTCTGCAGTTGAGAAGCCTTTTTTTCTAACGATATGTGTGGAGGGCCATTGCACACTTCTCGACAGTTGAGAAGACTTTTTTCCTACAGATATGTGTGGCGGGCCATTGCACATTTCTCTGCAGTTGAGAAGCCTTTTTTCCTACAGATGTATGGCGGGCCATTGCACACTTCTGCAGTTGAGAACCCATTTTTCTACAAATATGTGTGGAGGGCCATTGCACACATATCAGCAGTTGAGAAGCATTTATTTCTACAGATATGTGTGGAGGACCATTGCACACTTCTCTGCAGTTGAGGTCTTTTTTTCTACAGATATGTGTGGCGGGCCATTGCACACTTCTCTGCAGTTGAGAAGCCTTTTTTTCTACAGATATGTGTGGAGGGCCATTGCACACTTCTCTACAGTTGAGAAGCCATTTTTTACTTCAGCTATGTGGGGAAGGCCATTGCACACTTCTGCAGTTGAGAACCCATTTTTCTACAAATATGTGTGAAGGGCCATTGCACACTTATCAGCAGTTGAGAAGCATTTATTTCTACAGATATGTGTGGAGGACCATTGCACACTTCTCTGCAGTTGAGGTCTTTTTTTCTACAGATATGTGTGGCGGGCCATTGCACACTTCTCTGCAGTTGAGAAGCCTTTTTTTCTACAGATATGTGTGGAGGGCCATTGCACACTTCTCTACAGTTGAGAAGCCATTTTTTACTTCAGCTATGTGGGGAAGGCCATTGCACACTTCTTTGCAGTTGAGATACCTTTTTTTCTACAGATATGTGCGGAGGGCCATTGCACACATATCTGCAGTTGAGAAGACTTTATTTCTACAGATATGTGTGGAGGGCCACTGCACACTTCTCTGCAGTTGAGAAGCCTTTTTTTTCTACAAATATGTGTGGAGGGCCATTGCACACATCCCTGCAGTTGAGAAGCCTTTTTACCTACAGATATGTGTGGCGTGCCATTGCACACTTCTCTGCAGTTGAGAAGCCTGTTTTTCCACAGATATGTGTGGCGGGCCGTTGCACACTTCTCTGCAGTTAAGAACCATTTTCTCTACAGCTATATGTGGCGGGCCATTGCACACTTCTCTGCAGTTGACAAGCCTTTTTTTCTACAGATATGTGTGGAGGGCCATTGCACACTTCTCTACAGTTGAGAAGCCATTTTACCTACAGATATGTGTGGTGGGCCATTGCACACCTCTCTGCAGTTGAGAAGCCTTTTTTCCACAGATATGTGTGGAGGGCCATTGCACACTTCTCTGCAGTTGAGGTCTTTTTTTCTACAGATATGCATGGAGGGCCGTTGCACCCTTCTCTGCAGTTGAGAAGCATGTTTTTCTACAGATATGTGTGGAGGGCCATTGCACACTTCTCTTCAGTTGAGAAGCCATTTTTTACTTCAGCTATGTGGGGAAAGCCATTGCACTCTTCTTTGCAGTTGAGAAACCTTTTTTTCTACAGATATGTGCGGAGGGCCATTGCACACATATCTGAAGTTGAGAAGGCTTTATTTCTACAGATATGTGTGGAGGGCCACTGCACACTTCTCTGCAGTTGAGAAGCCTTTTTTCTACTGATATGTGTGGAGGGCCATTGCACACATCTCTGCAGTTGAGAAGCCTTTTTACCTACAGATATGTGTGGCGGGCCATTGCTCACTTCTCTGCAGTTGAGAAGCCTTTTTTTCTACAGGTATGTGTGGGTGGCCATTGCACACTTCTCTGCAGTTGAGAAGCCTTTTTTCCTACAGATATGTGTGGCGGGCCATTGCACACTTCTCTGCAGTTGAGAACCTATTGTTCAACAGATATGTGTGGAGGGCCATTGCACACTTCTCTGCAGATGAGAAGCATTTATTTCTACAGATATGTGTGGAGGACCATTGCACACTTCTCTGCAGTTCAGAAAAGTTTTTTCCTACAGATATATGTGGCGTGCCATTGCACACTTCTTTGCAGTTGAGAAGCATTTGTTCTACATATATGCGTGGAGGTCCACTGCACACTTTTCTGCAGTTGAGAAGCTTTTTCTCTACAGCTATGTGTGGCGGGCCATTGCACACTTCTCTGCAGTTGAGAAGCCTTTTTTTCTACAGATATGTGTGGTGGGCCATTGCACACTTCTCTACAGTTGAGAAGACTTTTTTCCTACAGATATGTGTGGCGGGCCATTGCACATTTCTCTGCAGTTGAGAAGCTTTTTTTTCCACAGATATGTGTGGAGGGCGATTGCACACTTCTCTGCAGTTGATAAGTCTTTTTTTCTACAGATATGTGTGGAGGACAATTGCACACATATCTGCAGTAGAGAAGCTTTTTCTCTACAGCTATGTGTGTCGGGCCATTGCACACTTCTCTGCAGTTGAGAAGCCTGTTTTTCAACAGATATGTGTGGAGGGCCATTGCACACCTCTCTGCAGTTGAGAACCTTTTTTTACTGAAGCTATGTGTGGAGGCCCATTGAACACTCCTCTGCAGATGAGAACCCATTTTTCTACATATATGTGTGGAGGGCCACTGCACACTTCTCTGCAGTTAAGAAGCTTTTTCTCTACAGATATGTGTGGCGGGCCATTGCACACTTCTCTGCAGTTGAGAAGCCTTTTTTTCTACAGATATGTGTGGAGGGCCATTGCACACTTCATTACAGTTGAGAAGCCTTTTTACCTACAGATATGTGTGGCGGGTCATTGGACACTTCTCTGCAGTTGAGAAGCCTTTTTTTCCACAGATATGTGTGGAGGGCCATTGCACACTTCTCTGCAGTTGAGAAGTCTTTTTTTCAGCAGATATGTGTGGAGGGCCATTGCACACTTCTCTGCAGTTGAGGTCTTTTTTTGACAGATATGCGTGGAGGGCCGTTGCACACTTCTCTGCAGTTGAGAAGCATGTTTTTCTACAGATATGTGTGGTGGGCCATTGCACACTTCTCTGCAGTTCAGAAGCTTTTTTTCTACAGAAATGTGTGGAGGGACATTGCACACTTCTCTGCAATTGAGAAGCCTTTATTTCTACAGATATGTGTGGAGGGCCACTGCACACTTCTCTGCAGTTGAGAAGCCTATTTTTTGACTACAGCTATGTGTGGAGGCGCATTGCAAACTTCTCTGTAGATGAGAAGCCTTTTTTTACTCCAGCTATGTGTGGAGGCCCATTGCACACTTCTCTGCAGTTGAGAATCCATTTTTCTACAGATATGTGTGGAGGGCCATTGCACACCTCTTCAGTTGAGAAGCCATTTTTTACTTCAGCTATGTGGGGAAGGCCATTGCACACTTCTTTGCAGTTGAGAAACCTTTTTTTCTACAGATATGTGCGGAGGGCCATTGCACACATATCTGCAGTTGAGAAGACTTTATTTCTACAGATATGTGTGGAGGGCCACTGCACACTTCTCTGCAGTTGAGAAGCCTTGTTTTCTACAGATATGTGTGGAGGGCCATTGCACACATCTCTGCAGTTGAGAAGCCTTTTTACCTACAGATATGTGTGGCGGGTCATTGCACACTTCTCTGCAGTTGAGAAGCCTTTTTTTCTACATATATGTGTGGATGGCCATTGCACACTTCTCTGCAGTTGAGAAGCATTTATTTCTACAGATATGTGTGGAGGTCCATTGCACACTTCTCTGCAGTTGAGGTCTTTTTTTCTACAGATATGTGTGGCGGGCCATTGCACACTTCTCTGCAGTTGAGAAGCCTTTTTTTCTACAGATATGTGTGGAGGGCCATTGCACACTTCTCTACAGTTGAGAAGCCATTTTTTACTTCAGCTATGTGGGGAAGGCCATTGCACACTTCTTTGCAGTTGAGATACCTTTTTTTACTTCAGCTATGTGGGGAAGGCCATTGCACACTTCTTTGCAGTTGAGATACCTTTTTTTCTACAGATATGTGCGGAGGGCCATTGCACACATATCTGCAGTTGAGAAGACTTTATTTCTACAGATATGTGTGGAGGGCCACTGCACACTTCTCTGCAGTTGAGAAGCCTTTATTTTCTACAAATATGTGTGGAGGGCCATTGCACACATCTCTGCAGTTGAAAAGCCTTTTTACCTACAGATATGTGTGGCGGGCCATTGCACACTTCTCTGCAGTTGAGAAGCCTGTTTTTCCACAGATATGTGTGGCGGGCCGTTGCACACTTCTCTGCAGTTAAGAACCATTTTCTCTACAGCTATATGTGGCGGGCCATTGCACACTTCTCTGCAGTTGACAAGCCTTTTTTTCTACAGATATGTGTGGAGGGCCATTGCACACTTCTCTACAGTTGAGAAGCCATTTTACCTACAGATATGTGTGGTGGGCCATTGCACACCTCTCTGCAGTTGAGAAGCCTTTTTTCCACAGATATGTGTGGAGGGCCATTGCACACTTCTCTGCAGTTGAGGTCTTTTTTTCTACAGATATGCGTGGAGGGCCGTTGCACACTTCTCTGCAGTTGAGAAGCATGTTTTTCTACAGATATGTGTGGAGGGCCATTGCACACTTCTCTTCAGTTGAGAAGCCATTTTTTTCTTCAGCTATGTGGGGAAAGCCATTGCACTCTTCTTTGCAGTTGAGAAACCTTTTTTTCTACAGATATGTGCGGAGGGCCATTGCACACATATCTGCAGTTGAGAAGGCTTTATTTCTACAGATATGTGTGGAGGGCCACTGCACACTTCTCTGCAGTTGAGAAGCCTTTTTTCTACTGATATGTGTGGAGGGCCATTGCACACATCTCTGCAGTTGAGAAGCCTTTTTACCTACAGATATGTGTGGCGGGCCATTGCTCACTTCTCTGCAGTAGAGAAGCCTTTTTTTCTACAGATATGTGTGGATGGCCATTGCACACTTCTCTGCAGTTGAGAAGCCTTTTTTCCTACAGATATGTGTGGCGGGCCATTGCACACTTCTCTGCAGTTGAGAACCTATTGTTCAACAGATATGTGTGGAGGGCCATTGCACAGTTCTCTGCAGATGAGAAGCATTTATTTCTACAGATATGTGTGGAGGACCATTGCACACTTCTCTGCAGTTCAGAAAACTTTTTTCCTACAGATATATGTGGCGTGCCATTGCACACTTCTTTGCAGTTGAGAAGCATTTGTTCTACATATATGCGTGGAGGTCCACTGCACACTTTTCTGCAGTTGAGAAGCTTTTTCTCTACAGCTATGTGTGGCGGGCCATTGCACACTTCTCTGCAGTTGAGAAGCCTTTTTTTCTACAGATATGTGTGGTGGGCCATTGCACACTTCTCTACAGTTGAGAAGACTTTTTTCCTACAGATATGTGTGGCGGGCCATTGCACATTTCTCTGCAGTTGAGAAGCTTTTTTTTCCACAGATATGTGTGGAGGGCGATTGCACACTTCTCTGCAGTTGATAAGTCTTTTTTTCTACAGATATGTGTGGAGGACAATTGCACACATATCTGCAGTAGAGAAGCTTTTTCTCTACAGCTATGTGTGTCGGGCCATTGCACACTTCTCTGCAGTTGAGAAGCCTGTTTTTCAACAGATATGTGTGGAGGGCCATTGCACACCTCTCTGCAGTTGAGAACCTTTTTTTACTGAAGCTATGTGTGGAGGCCCATTGAACACTTCTCTGCAGATGAGAACCCATTTTTCTACATATATGAGTGGAGGGCCATTGCACACATCTCTGCAGTTTATAATCCTTTTTACCTACAGATATGTGTGGCGGGCCATTGCACACTTTTCTGCAGTTGAGAAGCCTTTTTTTCTACAGATATGTGTGGATGGCCATTGCACACTTCTCTGCAGTTGAGAAGCCTTTTTTCCTACAGATATGTGTGGCGGGCCATTGCACACTTCTCTGCAGTTGAGAACCTATTGTTCAACAGATATGTGTGGAGGGCCATTGCACACTTCTCTGCAGATGAGAAGCATTTATTTCTACAGATATGTGTGGAGGACCATTGCACACTTCTCTGCAGTTCAGAAAACATTTTTCCTACAGATATATGTGGCATGCCATTGCACACTTCTTTGCAGTTGAGAAGCATTTGTTCTACATATATGTGTGGAGGTCCACTGCACACTTTTCTGCAGTTGAGGAGCTTTTTCTCTACAGCTATGTGTGGCGGGCCATTGCACACTTCTCTGCAGTTGAGAAGCCTTTTTTTCTACAGATATGTGTGGAGGGCCATTGCACACTTCTCGACAGTTGAGAAGACTTTTTTCCTACAGATATGTGTGGCGGGCCATTGCACATTTCTCTGCAGTTGAGAAGCCTTTTTTCCACAGATATGTGTGGAGGGCCATTGCACACTTCTCTGCAGTTGATAAGTCTTTTTTTCTACAGATATGTGTGGAGGGCCATTGCACACTTATCAGCAGTTGAGAAGCATTTATTTCTACAGATATGTGTGGAGGACCATTGCACACTTCTCTGCAGTTGAGGTCTTTTTTTCTACAGATATGTGTGGCGGGCCATTGCACACTTCTCTGCAGTTGAGAAGCCTTTTTTTCTACAGATATGTGTGGCGGGCCATTGCACACTTCTCTGCAGTTGAGAAGCCTTTTTTTCTACAGATATGTGTGGAGGGCCATTGCACACTTCTCTACAGTTGAGAAGCCATTTTTTACTTCAGCTATGTGGGGAAGGCCATTGCACACTTCTTTGCAGTTGAGATACCTTTTTTTCTACAGATATGTGTGGCGGGCCATTGCACACTTCTCTGCAGTTGAGAAGCCTTTTTTTCTAACGATATGTGTGGAGGGCCATTGCACACTTCTCGACAGTTGAGAAGACTTTTTTCCTACAGATATGTGTGGCGGGCCATTGCACATTTCTCTGCAGTTGAGAAGCCTTTTTTCCTACAGATGTATGGCGGGCCATTGCACACTTCTGCAGTTGAGAACCCATTTTTCTACAAATATGTGTGGAGGGCCATTGCACACATATCAGCAGTTGAGAAGCATTTATTTCTACAGATATGTGTGGAGGACCATTGCACACTTCTCTGCAGTTGAGGTCTTTTTTTCTACAGATATGTGTGGCGGGCCATTGCACACTTCTCTGCAGTTGAGAAGCCTTTTTTTCTACAGATATGTGTGGAGGGCCATTGCACACTTCTCTACAGTTGAGAAGCCATTTTTTACTTCAGCTATGTGGGGAAGGCCATTGCACACTTCTGCAGTTGAGAACCCATTTTTCTACAAATATGTGTGAAGGGCCATTGCACACTTATCAGCAGTTGAGAAGCATTTATTTCTACAGATATGTGTGGAGGACCATTGCACACTTCTCTGCAGTTGAGGTCTTTTTTTCTACAGATATGTGTGGCGGGCCATTGCACACTTCTCTGCAGTTGAGAAGCCTTTTTTTCTACAGATATGTGTGGAGGGCCATTGCACACTTCTCTACAGTTGAGAAGCCATTTTTTACTTCAGCTATGTGGGGAAGGCCATTGCACACTTCTTTGCAGTTGAGATACCTTTTTTTCTACAGATATGTGCGGAGGGCCATTGCACACATATCTGCAGTTGAGAAGACTTTATTTCTACAGATATGTGTGGAGGGCCACTGCACACTTCTCTGCAGTTGAGAAGCCTTTTTTTTCTACAAATATGTGTGGAGGGCCATTGCACACATCCCTGCAGTTGAGAAGCCTTTTTACCTACAGATATGTGTGGCGTGCCATTGCACACTTCTCTGCAGTTGAGAAGCCTGTTTTTCCACAGATATGTGTGGCGGGCCGTTGCACACTTCTCTGCAGTTAAGAACCATTTTCTCTACAGCTATATGTGGCGGGCCATTGCACACTTCTCTGCAGTTGACAAGCCTTTTTTTCTACAGATATGTGTGGAGGGCCATTGCACACTTCTCTACAGTTGAGAAGCCATTTTACCTACAGATATGTGTGGTGGGCCATTGCACACCTCTCTGCAGTTGAGAAGCCTTTTTTCCACAGATATGTGTGGAGGGCCATTGCACACTTCTCTGCAGTTGAGGTCTTTTTTTCTACAGATATGCATGGAGGGCCGTTGCACCCTTCTCTGCAGTTGAGAAGCATGTTTTTCTACAGATATGTGTGGAGGGCCATTGCACACTTCTCTTCAGTTGAGAAGCCATTTTTTACTTCAGCTATGTGGGGAAAGCCATTGCACTCTTCTTTGCAGTTGAGAAACCTTTTTTTCTACAGATATGTGCGGAGGGCCATTGCACACATATCTGAAGTTGAGAAGGCTTTATTTCTACAGATATGTGTGGAGGGCCACTGCACACTTCTCTGCAGTTGAGAAGCCTTTTTTTCTACAGCTATGTGTGTCGGGCCATTGCACACTTCTCTGCAGTTGAGAAGCCTTTTTTTCAACAGATATGTGTGGAGGGCCATTGCACACCTCTCTGCAGTTGAGAACTTTTTTTTACTGAAGCTATGTGTGGAGGCCCATTGAACACTCCTCTGCAGATGAGAACCCATTTTTCTACATATATGTGTGGAGGGCCACTGCACACTTTTCTGCAGTTGAGAAGCTTTTTCTCTACAGCTATGTGTGGCGGGCCATTGCACACTTCTCTGCAGTTGAGAAGCCTGTTTTTCCACAGATATGTGTGGAGGGCCATTGCACATTTCTCTGCAGTTGAGAAGCTTTTTTTTCCACAGATATGTGTGGAGGGCGATTGCACACTTCTCTGCAGTTGATAAGTCTTTTTTTCTACAGATATGTGTGGAGGACAATTGCACACATATCTGCAGTAGAGAAGCTTTTTCTCTACAGCTATGTGTGTCGGGCCATTGCACACTTCTCTGCAGTTGAGAAGCCTGTTTTTCCACAGATATGTGTGGAGGGCCATTGCACACCTCTCTGCAGTTGAGAACCTTTTTTTACTGAAGCTATGTGTGGAGGCCCATTGAACACTCCTCTGCAGATGAGAACCCATTTTTCTACATATATGTGTGGAGGGCCATTGCACACTTATCAGCAGTTGAGAAGCATTTATTTCTACAGATATGTGTGGAGGACCATTGCACACTTCTCTGCAGTTGAGGTCTTTTTTTCTACAGATATGTGTGGCGGGCCATTGCACACTTCTCTGCAGTTGAGAAGCCTTTTTTTCTACAGATATGTGTGGAGGGCCATTGCACACTTCTCTACAGTTGAGAAGCCATTTTTTACTTCAGCTATGTGGGGAAGGCCATTGCACACTTCTTTGCAGTTGAGATACCTTTTTTTCTACAGATATGTGCGGAGTGCCATTGCACACATATCTGCAGTTGAGAAGACTTTATTTCTACCGATATGTGTGGAGGGCCACTGCACACTTCTCTGCAGTTGAGAAGCCTTTTTTTTCTACAAATATGTGTGGAGGGCCATTGCACACATCTCTGCAGTTGAGAAGCCTTTTTACCTACAGATATGTGTGGCGGGCCATTGCACACTTCTCTGCAGTTGAGAAGCCTGTTTTTCCACTGATATGTGTGGCGGGCCGTTGCACACTTCTCTGCAGTTAAGAACCATTTTCTCTACAGCTATATGTGGTGGGCCATTGCACACTTCTCTGCAGTTGACAAGCCTTTTTTTCTACAGATATGTGTGGAGGGCCATTGCACACTTCTCTACAGTTGAGAAGCCATTTTACCTACAGATATGTGTGGTGGGCCATTGCACACCTCTCTGCAGTGGAGAAGCCTTTTTTCCACAGATATGTGTGGAGGGCCATTGCACACTTCTCTGCAGTTGAGGTCTTTTTTTCTACAGATATGCGTGGAGGGCCGTTGCACACTTCTCTGCAGTTGAGAAGCATGTTTTTCTACAGATATGTGTGGAGGGCTATTGCACACTTCTCTTCAGTTAAGAAGCCATTTTTTACTTCAGCTATGTGGGGAAAGCCATTGCACTCTTCTTTGCAGTTGAGAAACCTTTTTTTCTACAGATATGTGCGGAGGGCCATTGCACACATATCTGCAGTTGAGAAGGCTTTATTTCTACAGATATGTGTGGAGGGCCACTGCACACTTCTCTGCAGTTGAGAAGCCTTTTTTCTACTGATATGTGTGGAGGGCCATTGCACACATCTCTGCAGTTGAGAAGCCTTTTTACCTACAGATATGTGTGGCAGGCCATTGCTCACTTCTCTGCAGTTGAGAAGCCTTTTTTTCTACAGATATGTGTGGATGGCCATTGCACACTTCTCTGCAGTTGAGAAGCCTTTTTTCCTACAGATATGTGTGGCGGGCCATTGCACACTTCTCTGCAGTTGAGAACCTATTGTTCAACAGATATGTGTGGAGGGCCATTGCACACTTCTCTGCAGATGAGAAGCATTTATTTCTACAGATATGTGTGGAGGACCATTGCACACTTCTCTGCAGTTCAGAAAAGTTTTTTCCTACAGATATATGTGGCGTGCCATTGCACACTTCTTTGCAGTTGAGAAGCATTTGTTCTACATATATGCGTGGAGGTCCACTGCACACTTTTCTGCAGTTGAGAAGCTTTTTCTCTACAGCTATGTGTGGCGGGCCATTGCACACTTCTCTGCAGTTGAGAAGCCTTTTTTTCTACAGATATGTGTGGTGGGCCATTGCACACTTCTCTACAGTTGAGAAGACTTTTTTCCTACAGATATGTGTGGCGGGCCATTGCACATTTCTCTGCAGTTGAGAAGCTTTTTTTTCCACAGATATGTGTGGAGGGCGATTGCACACTTCTCTGCAGTTGATAAGTCTTTTTTTCTACAGATATGTGTGGAGGACAATTGCACACATATCTGCAGTAGAGAAGCTTTTTCTCTACAGCTATGTGTGTCGGGCCATTGCACACTTCTCTGCAGTTGAGAAGCCTGTTTTTCAACAGATATGTGTGGAGGGCCATTGCACACCTCTCTGCAGTTGAGAACCTTTTTTTACTGAAGCTATGTGTGGAGGCCCATTGAACACTCCTCTGCAGATGAGAACCCATTTTTCTACATATATGTGTGGAGGGCCACTGCACACTTCTCTGCAGTTAAGAAGCTTTTTCTCTACAGATATGTGTGGCGGGCCATTGCACACTTCTCTGCAGTTGAGAAGCCTTTTTTTCTACAGATATGTGTGGAGGGCCATTGCACACTTCATTACAGTTGAGAAGCCTTTTTACCTACAGATATGTGTGGCGGGTCATTGGACACTTCTCTGCAGTTGAGAAGCCTTTTTTTCCACAGATATGTGTGGAGGGCCATTGCACACTTCTCTGCAGTTGAGAAGTCTTTTTTTCAGCAGATATGTGTGGAGGGCCATTGCACACTTCTCTGCAGTTGAGGTCTTTTTTTGACAGATATGCGTGGAGGGCCGTTGCACACTTCTCTGCAGTTGAGAAGCATGTTTTTCTACAGATATGTGTGGTGGGCCATTGCACACTTCTCTGCAGTTCAGAAGCTTTTTTTCTACAGAAATGTGTGGAGGGACATTGCACACTTCTCTGCAATTGAGAAGCCTTTATTTCTACAGATATGTGTGGAGGGCCACTGCACACTTCTCTGCAGTTGAGAAGCCTATTTTTTGACTACAGCTATGTGTGGAGGCGCATTGCAAACTTCTCTGTAGATGAGAAGCCTTTTTTTACTCCAGCTATGTGTGGAGGCCCATTGCACACTTCTCTGCAGTTGAGAATCCATTTTTCTACAGATATGTGTGGAGGGCCATTGCACACCTCTTCAGTTGAGAAGCCATTTTTTACTTCAGCTATGTGGGGAAGGCCATTGCACACTTCTTTGCAGTTGAGAAACCTTTTTTTCTACAGATATGTGCGGAGGGCCATTGCACACATATCTGCAGTTGAGAAGACTTTATTTCTACAGATATGTGTGGAGGGCCACTGCACACTTCTCTGCAGTTGAGAAGCCTTGTTTTCTACAGATATGTGTGGAGGGCCATTGCACACATCTCTGCAGTTGAGAAGCCTTTTTACCTACAGATATGTGTGGCGGGTCATTGCACACTTCTCTGCAGTTGAGAAGCCTTTTTTTCTACATATATGTGTGGATGGCCATTGCACACTTCTCTGCAGTTGAGAAGCCTTTTTTCCTACAGATGTATGGCGGGCCATTGCACACTTCTGCAGTTGAGAACCCATTTTTCTACAAATATGTGTGGAGGGCCATTGCACACTTATCAGCAGTTGAGAAGCATTTATTTCTACAGATATGTGTGGAGGGGGATTGCACACTTCATTACAGTTGAGAAGCCTTTTTACCTACAGATATGTGTGGCGGGTCATTGGACACTTCTCTGCAGTTGAGAAGCCTTTTTTTCCACAGATATGTGTGGAGGGCCATTGCACACTTCTCTGCAGTTGAGAAGTCTTTTTTTCAGCAGATATGTGTGGAGGGCCATTGCACACTTCTCTGCAGTTGAGGTCTTTTTTTGACAGATATGCGTGGAGGGCCGTTGCACACTTCTCTGCAGTTGAGAAGCATGTTTTTCTACAGATATGTGTGGTGGGCCATTGCACACTTCTCTGCAGTTCAGAAGCTTTTTTTCTACAGAAATGTGTGGAGGGACATTGCACACTTCTCTGCAATTGAGAAGCCTTTATTTCTACAGATATGTGTGGAGGGCCACTGCACACTTCTCTGCAGTTGAGAAGTCTTTTTTTCTACAGATATGTGTGGTGGGCCATTGCACACTTCTCTGCAGTTGAGAAGCCTATTTTTTGACTACAGCTATGTGTGGAGGCGCATTGCAAACTTCTCTGTAGATGAGAAGCCTTTTTTTACTCCAGCTATGTGTGGAGGCCCATTGCACACTTCTCTGCAGTTGAGAATCCATTTTTCTACAGATATGTGTGGAGGGCCATTGCACACCTCTTCAGTTGAGAAGCCATTTTTTACTTCAGCTATGTGGGGAAGGCCATTGCACACTTCTTTGCAGTTGAGAAACCTTTTTTTCTACAGATATGTGCGGAGGGCCATTGCACACATATCTGCAGTTGAGAAGACTTTATTTCTACAGATATGTGTGGAGGGCCACTGCACACTTCTCTGCAGTTGAGAAGCCTTGTTTTCTACAGATATGTGTGGAGGGCCATTGCACACATCTCTGCAGTTGAGAAGACTTTTTACCTACAGATATGTGTGGCGGGTCATTGCACACTTCTCTGCAGTTGAGAAGCCTTTTTTTCTACATATATGTGTGGATGGCCATTGCACACATCTCTGCAGTTGAGAAGACTTTTTACCTACAGATATGTGTGGCGGGTCATTGCACACTTCTCTGCAGTTGAGAAGCCTTTTTTTCTACATATATGTGTGGATGGCCATTGCACACTTCTCTGCAGTTGAGAAGCCTTTTTTCCTACAGATGTATGGCGGGCCATTGCACACTTCTGCAGTTGAGAACCCATTTTTCTACAAATATGTGTGGAGGGCCATTGCACACTTATCAGCAGTTGAGAAGCATTTATTTCTACAGATATGTGTGGCGGGCCATTGCACACTTCTCTGCAGTTGAGAAGCCTTTTTTTCTACAGATATGTGTGGAGGGCCATTGCACACTTCTCTACAGTTGAGAAGCCATTTTTTACTTCAGCTATGTGGGGAAGGCCATTGCACACTTCTTTGCAGTTGAGATACCTTTTTTTCTACAGATATGTGCGGAGTGCCATTGCACACATATCTGCAGTTGAGAAGACTTTATTTCTACCGATATGTGTGGAGGGCCACTGCACACTTCTCTGCAGTTGAGAAGCCTTTTTTTTCTACAAATATGTGTGGAGGGCCATTGCACACATCTCTGCAGTTGAGAAGCCTTTTTTTCTACATATATGTGTGGATGGCCATTGCACACTTCTCTGCAGTTGAGAAGCCTTTTTTCCTACAGATGTATGGCGGGCCATTGCACACTTCTGCAGTTGAGAACCCATTTTTCTACAAATATGTGTGGAGGGCCATTGCACACTTATCAGCAGTTGAGAAGCATTTATTTCTACAGATATGTGTGGAGGACCATTGCACACTTCTCTGCAGTTGAGGTCTTTTTTTCTACAGATATGTGTGGCGGGCCATTGCACACTTCTCTGCAGTTGAGAAGCCTTTTTTTCTACAGATATGTGTGGAGGGCCATTGCACACTTCTCTACAGTTGAGAAGCCATTTTTTACTTCAGCTATGTGGGGAAGGCCATTGCACACTTCTTTGCAGTTGAGATACCTTTTTTTCTACAGATATGTGCGGAGTGCCATTGCACACATATCTGCAGTTGAGAAGACTTTATTTCTACCGATATGTGTGGAGGGCCACTGCACACTTCTCTGCAGTTGAGAAGCCTTTTTTTTCTACAAATATGTGTGGAGGGCCATTGCACACATCTCTGCAGTTGAGAAGCCTTTTTACCTACAGATATGTGTGGTGGGCCATTGCACACTTCTCTGCAGTTGAGAAGCCTATTTTTTGACTACAGCTATGTGTGGAGGCGCATTGCAAACTTCTCTGTAGATGAGAAGCCTTTTTTTACTCCAGCTATGTGTGGAGGCCCATTGCACACTTCTCTGCAGTTGAGAATCCATTTTTCTACAGATATGTGTGGAGGGCCATTGCACACCTCTTCAGTTGAGAAGCCATTTTTTACTTCAGCTATGTGGGGAAGGCCATTGCACACTTCTTTGCAGTTGAGAAACCTTTTTTTCTACAGATATGTGCGGAGGGCCACTGCACACATATCTGCAGTTGAGAAGACTTTATTTCTACAGATATGTGTGGAGGGCCACTGCACACTTCTCTGCAGTTGAGAAGCCTTGTTTTCTACAGATATGTGTGGAGGGCCATTGCACACATCTCTGCAGTTGAGAAGACTTTTTACCTACAGATATGTGTGGCGGGTCATTGCACACTTCTCTGCAGTTGAGAAGCCTTTTTTTCTACATATATGTGTGGATGGCCATTGCACACATCTCTGCAGTTGAGAAGACTTTTTACCTACAGATATGTGTGGCGGGTCATTGCACACTTCTCTGCAGTTGAGAAGCCTTTTTTTCTACATATATGTGTGGATGGCCATTGCACACTTCTCTGCAGTTGAGAAGCCTTTTTTCCTACAGATGTATGGCGGGCCATTGCACACTTCTGCAGTTGAGAACCCATTTTTCTACAAATATGTGTGGAGGGCCATTGCACACTTATCAGCAGTTGAGAAGCATTTATTTCTACAGATATGTGTGGCGGGCCATTGCACACTTCTCTGCAGTTGAGAAGCCTTTTTTTCTACAGATATGTGTGGAGGGCCATTGCACACTTCTCTACAGTTGAGAAGCCATTTTTTACTTCAGCTATGTGGGGAAGGCCATTGCACACTTCTTTGCAGTTGAGATACCTTTTTTTCTACAGATATGTGCGGAGTGCCATTGCACACATATCTGCAGTTGAGAAGACTTTATTTCTACCGATATGTGTGGAGGGCCACTGCACACTTCTCTGCAGTTGAGAAGCCTTTTTTTTCTACAAATATGTGTGGAGGGCCATTGCACACATCTCTGCAGTTGAGAAGCCTTTTTTTCTACATATATGTGTGGATGGCCATTGCACACTTCTCTGCAGTTGAGAAGCCTTTTTTCCTACAGATGTATGGCGGGCCATTGCACACTTCTGCAGTTGAGAACCCATTTTTCTACAAATATGTGTGGAGGGCCATTGCACACTTATCAGCAGTTGAGAAGCATTTATTTCTACAGATATGTGTGGAGGACCATTGCACACTTCTCTGCAGTTGAGGTCTTTTTTTCTACAGATATGTGTGGCGGGCCATTGCACACTTCTCTGCAGTTGAGAAGCCTTTTTTTCTACAGATATGTGTGGAGGGCCATTGCACACTTCTCTACAGTTGAGAAGCCATTTTTTACTTCAGCTATGTGGGGAAGGCCATTGCACACTTCTTTGCAGTTGAGATACCTTTTATTCTACAGATATGTGCGGAGTGCCATTGCACACATATCTGCAGTTGAGAAGACTTTATTTCTACCGATATGTGTGGAGGGCCACTGCACACTTCTCTGCAGTTGAGAAGCCTTTTTTTTCTACAAATATGTGTGGAGGGCCATTGCACACATCTCTGCAGTTGAGAAGCCTTTTTACCTACAGATATGTGTGGCGGGCCATTGCACACTTCTCTGCAGTTGAGAAGCCTGTTTTTCCACAGATATGTGTGGCGGGCCGTTGCACACTTCTCTGCAGTTAAGAACCATTTTCTCTACAGCTATATGTGGCGGGCCATTGCACACTTCTCTGCAGTTGACAAGCCTTTTTTTCTACAGATATGTGTGGAGGGCCATTGCACACTTCTCTACAGTTGAGAAGCCATTTTACCTACAGATATGTGTGGTGGGCCATTGCACACCTCTCTGCAGTTGAGAAGCCTTTTTTCCACAGATATGTGTGGAGGGCCATTGCACACTTCTCTGCAGTTGAGATCTTTTTTTCTACAGATATGCGTGGAGGGCCGTTGCACACTTCTCTGCAGTTGAGAAGCATGTTTTTCTACAGATATGTGTGGAGGGCTATTGCACACTTCTCTTCAGTTAAGAAGCCATTTTTTACTTCAGCTATGTGGGGAAAGCCATTGCACTCTTCTTTGCAGTTGAGAAACCTTTTTTTCTACAGATATGTGCGGAGGGCCATTGCACACATATCTGCAGTTGAGAAGGCTTTATTTCTACAGATATGTGTGGAGGGCCACTGCACACTTCTCTGCAGTTGAGAAGCCTTTTTTCTACTGATATGTGTGGAGGGCCATTGCACACATCTCTGCAGTTGAGAAGCCTTTTTACCTACAGATATGTGTGGCGGGCCATTGCTCACTTCTCTGCAGTTGAGAAGCCTTTTTTTCTACAGATATGTGTGGATGGCCATTGCACACTTCTCTGCAGTTGAGAAGCCTTTTTTCCTACAGATATGTGTGGCGGGCCATTGCACACTTCTCTGCAGTTGAGAACCTATTGTTCAACAGATATGTGTGGAGGGCCATTGCACACTTCTCTGCAGATGAGAAGCATTTATTTCTACAGATATGTGTGGAGGACCATTGCACACTTCTCTGCAGTTCAGAAAACTTTTTTCCTACAGATATATGTGGCGTGCCATTGCACACTTCTTTGCAGTTGAGAAGCATTTGTTCTACATATATGCGTGGAGGTCCACTGCACACTTTTCTGCAGTTGAGAAGCTTTTTCTCTACAGCTATGTGTGGCGGGCCATTGCACACTTCTCTGCAGTTGAGAAGCCTTTTTTTCTACAGATATGTGTGGTGGGCCATTGCACACTTCTCTACAGTTGAGAAGACTTTTTTCCTACAGATATGTGTGGCGGGCCATTGCACATTTCTCTGCAGTTGAGAAGCTTTTTTTTCCACAGATATGTGTGGAGGGCGATTGCACACTTCTCTGCAGTTGATAAGTCTTTTTTTCTACAGATATGTGTGGAGGACAATTGCACACATATCTGCAGTAGAGAAGCTTTTTCTCTACAGCTATGTGTGTCGGGCCATTGCACACTTCTCTGCAGTTGAGAAGCCTTTTTTTCAACAGATATGTGTGGAGGGCCATTGCACACCTCTCTGCAGTTGAGAACTTTTTTTTACTGAAGCTATGTGTGGAGGCCCATTGAACACTCCTCTGCAGATGAGAACCCATTTTTCTACATATATGTGTGGAGGGCCACTGCACACTTTTCTGCAGTTGAGAAGCTTTTTCTCTACAGCTATGTGTGGCGGGCCATTGCACACTTCTCTGCAGTTGAGAAGCCTGTTTTTCCACAGATATGTGTGGAGGGCCATTGCACATTTCTCTGCAGTTGAGAAGCTTTTTTTTCCACAGATATGTGTGGAGGGCGATTGCACACTTCTCTGCAGTTGATAAGTCTTTTTTTCTACAGATATGTGTGGAGGACAATTGCACACATATCTGCAGTAGAGAAGCTTTTTCTCTACAGCTATGTGTGTCGGGCCATTGCACACTTCTCTGCAGTTGAGAAGCCTGTTTTTCCACAGATATGTGTGGAGGGCCATTGCACACCTCTCTGCAGTTGAGAACCTTTTTTTACTGAAGCTATGTGTGGAGGCCCATTGAACACTCCTCTGCAGATGAGAACCCATTTTTCTACATATATGTGTGGAGGGCCATTGCACACTTATCAGCAGTTGAGAAGCATTTATTTCTACAGATATGTGTGGAGGACCATTGCACACTTCTCTGCAGTTGAGGTCTTTTTTTCTACAGATATGTGTGGCGGGCCATTGCACACTTCTCTGCAGTTGAGAAGCCTTTTTTTCTACAGATATGTGTGGAGGGCCATTGCACACTTCTCTACAGTTGAGAAGCCATTTTTTACTTCAGCTATGTGGGGAAGGCCATTGCACACTTCTTTGCAGTTGAGATACCTTTTTTTCTACAGATATGTGCGGAGTGCCATTGCACACATATCTGCAGTTGAGAAGACTTTATTTCTACCGATATGTGTGGAGGGCCACTGCACACTTCTCTGCAGTTGAGAAGCCTTTTTTTTCTACAAATATGTGTGGAGGGCCATTGCACACATCTCTGCAGTTGAGAAGCCTTTTTACCTACAGATATGTGTGGCGGGCCATTGCACACTTCTCTGCAGTTGAGAAGCCTGTTTTTCCACTGATATGTGTGGCGGGCCGTTGCACACTTCTCTGCAGTTAAGAACCATTTTCTCTACAGCTATATGTGGTGGGCCATTGCACACTTCTCTGCAGTTGACAAGCCTTTTTTTCTACAGATATGTGTGGAGGGCCATTGCACACTTCTCTACAGTTGAGAAGCCATTTTACCTACAGATATGTGTGGTGGGCCATTGCACACCTCTCTGCAGTGGAGAAGCCTTTTTTCCACAGATATGTGTGGAGGGCCATTGCACACTTCTCTGCAGTTGAGGTCTTTTTTTCTACAGATATGCGTGGAGGGCCGTTGCACACTTCTCTGCAGTTGAGAAGCATGTTTTTCTACAGATATGTGTGGAGGGCTATTGCACACTTCTCTTCAGTTAAGAAGCCATTTTTTACTTCAGCTATGTGGGGAAAGCCATTGCACTCTTCTTTGCAGTTGAGAAACCTTTTTTTCTACAGATATGTGCGGAGGGCCATTGCACACATATCTGCAGTTGAGAAGGCTTTATTTCTACAGATATGTGTGGAGGGCCACTGCACACTTCTCTGCAGTTGAGAAGCCTTTTTTCTACTGATATGTGTGGAGGGCCATTGCACACATCTCTGCAGTTGAGAAGCCTTTTTACCTACAGATATGTGTGGCGGGCCATTGCTCACTTCTCTGCAGTTGAGAAGCCTTTTTTTCTACAGATATGTGTGGATGGCCATTGCACACTTCTCTGCAGTTGAGAAGCCTTTTTTCCTACAGATATGTGTGGCGGGCCATTGCACACTTCTCTGCAGTTGAGAACCTATTGTTCAACAGATATGTGTGGAGGGCCATTGCACACTTCTCTGCAGATGAGAAGCATTTATTTCTACAGATATGTGTGGAGGACCATTGCACACTTCTCTGCAGTTCAGAAAACTTTTTTCCTACAGATATATGTGGCGTGCCATTGCACACTTCTTTGCAGTTGAGAAGCATTTGTTCTACATATATGCGTGGAGGTCCACTGCACACTTTTCTGCAGTTGAGAAGCTTTTTCTCTACAGCTATGTGTGGCGGGCCATTGCACACTTCTCTGCAGTTGAGAAGCCTTTTTTTCTACAGATATGTGTGGTGGGCCATTGCACACTTCTCTACAGTTGAGAAGACTTTTTTCCTACAGATATGTGTGGCGGGCCATTGCACATTTCTCTGCAGTTGAGAAGCTTTTTTTTCCACAGATATGTGTGGAGGGCGATTGCACACTTCTCTGCAGTTGATAAGTCTTTTTTTCTACAGATATGTGTGGAGGACAATTGCACACATATCTGCAGTAGAGAAGCTTTTTCTCTACAGCTATGTGTGTCGGGCCATTGCACACTTCTCTGCAGTTGAGAAGCCTGTTTTTCCACAGATATGTGTGGAGGGCCATTGCACACCTCTCTGCAGTTGAGAACCTTTTTTTACTGAAGCTATGTGTGGAGGCCCATTGAACACTCCTCTGCAGATGAGAACCCATTTTTCTACATATATGTGTGGAGGGTCATTGCACACATCTCTGCAGTTTATAATCCTTTTTACCTACAGATATGTGTGGCGGGCCATTGCACACTTTTCTGCAGTTGAGAAGCCTTTTTTTCTACAGATATGTGTGGATGGCCATTGCACACTTCTCTGCAGTTGAGAAGCCTTTTTTCCTACAGATATGTGTGGCGGGCCATTGCACACTTCTCTGCAGTTGAGAACCTATTGTTCAACAGATATGTGTGGAGGGCCATTGCACACTTCTCTGCAGATGAGAAGCATTTATTTCTACAGATATGTGTGGAGGACCATTGCACACTTCTCTGCAGTTCAGAAAACTTTTTTCCTACAGATATATGTGGCGTGCCATTGCACACTTCTTTGCAGTTGAGAAGCATTTGTTCTACATATATGTGTGGAGGTCCACTGCACACTTTTCTGCAGTTGAGAAGCTTTTTCTCTACAGCTATGTGTGGTGGGCCATTGCACACTTCTCTGCAGTTGAGAAGCCTTTTTTTCTACAGATATGTGTGGAGGGCCATTGCACACTTCTCTGCAGTTGATAAGTCTTTTTTTCTACAGATATGTGTGGAGGGCCATTGCACACATATCTGCAGTTGAGAAGCTTTTTCTCTACAGCTATGTGTGTCGGGCCATTGCACGTTTCTCTGCAGTTGAGAAGCCTGTTTTTCAACAGATATGTGTGGAGGGCCATTGCACACCTCTCTGCAGTTGAGAACCCTTTTTTTACTGAAGCTATGTGTGGAGGCCCATTGAACACTCCTCTGCAGATGAGAACCCATTTTTCTACAGATATGTGTGGAGGGCCACTGCACACTTCTCTGCAGTTAAGAAGCTTTTTCTCTACAGATATGTGTGGCGGGCCATTGCACACTTCTCTGCAGTTGAGAAGCCTTTTTTTCTACAGATATGTGTGGAGGGCCATTGCACACTTCTCTACAGTTGAGAAGCCATTTTACCTACAGATATGTGTGGTGGGCCATTGCACACCTCTCTGCAGTTGAGAAGCCTTTTTTCCACAGATATGTGTGGAGGGCCATTGCACACTTCTCTGCAGTTGAGATCTTTTTTTCTACAGATATGCGTGGAGGGCCGTTGCACACTTCTCTGCAGTTGAGAAGCATGTTTTTCTACAGATATGTGTGGAGGGCTATTGCACACTTCTCTTCAGTTAAGAAGCCATTTTTTACTTCAGCTATGTGGGGAAAGCCATTGCACTCTTCTTTGCAGTTGAGAAACCTTTTTTTCTACAGATATGTGCGGAGGGCCATTGCACACATATCTGCAGTTGAGAAGGCTTTATTTCTACAGATATGTGTGGAGGGCCACTGCACACTTCTCTGCAGTTGAGAAGCCTTTTTTCTACTGATATGTGTGGAGGGCCATTGCACACATCTCTGCAGTTGAGAAGCCTTTTTACCTACAGATATGTGTGGCGGGCCATTGCTCACTTCTCTGCAGTTGAGAAGCCTTTTTTTCTACAGATATGTGTGGATGGCCATTGCACACTTCTCTGCAGTTGAGAAGCCTTTTTTCCTACAGATATGTGTGGCGGGCCATTGCACACTTCTCTGCAGTTGAGAACCTATTGTTCAACAGATATGTGTGGAGGGCCATTGCACACTTCTCTGCAGATGAGAAGCATTTATTTCTACAGATATGTGTGGAGGACCATTGCACACTTCTCTGCAGTTCAGAAAACTTTTTTCCTACAGATATATGTGGCGTGCCATTGCACACTTCTTTGCAGTTGAGAAGCATTTGTTCTACATATATGCGTGGAGGTCCACTGCACACTTTTCTGCAGTTGAGAAGCTTTTTCTCTACAGCTATGTGTGGCGGGCCATTGCACACTTCTCTGCAGTTGAGAAGCCTTTTTTTCTACAGATATGTGTGGTGGGCCATTGCACACTTCTCTACAGTTGAGAAGACTTTTTTCCTACAGATATGTGTGGCGGGCCATTGCACATTTCTCTGCAGTTGAGAAGCTTTTTTTTCCACAGATATGTGTGGAGGGCGATTGCACACTTCTCTGCAGTTGATAAGTCTTTTTTTCTACAGATATGTGTGGAGGACAATTGCACACATATCTGCAGTAGAGAAGCTTTTTCTCTACAGCTATGTGTGTCGGGCCATTGCACACTTCTCTGCAGTTGAGAAGCCTGTTTTTCCACAGATATGTGTGGAGGGCCATTGCACACCTCTCTGCAGTTGAGAACCTTTTTTTACTGAAGCTATGTGTGGAGGCCCATTGAACACTCCTCTGCAGATGAGAACCCATTTTTCTACATATATGTGTGGAGGGTCATTGCACACATCTCTGCAGTTTATAATCCTTTTTACCTACAGATATGTGTGGCGGGCCATTGCACACTTTTCTGCAGTTGAGAAGCCTTTTTTTCTACAGATATGTGTGGATGGCCATTGCACACTTCTCTACAGTTGAGAAGCCATTTTACCTACAGATATGTGTGGTGGGCCATTGCACACCTCTCTGCAGTTGAGAACCTATTGTTCAACAGATATGTGTGGAGGGCCATTGCACACTTCTCTGCAGATGAGAAGCATTTATTTCTACAGATATGTGTGGAGGACCATTGCACACTTCTCTGCAGTTCAGAAAACTTTTTTCCTACAGATATATGTGGCGTGCCATTGCACACTTCTTTGCAGTTGAGAAGCATTTGTTCTACATATATGTGTGGAGGTCCACTGCACACTTTTCTGCAGTTGAGAAGCTTTTTCTCTACAGCTATGTGTGGTGGGCCATTGCACACTTCTCTGCAGTTGAGAAGCCTTTTTTTCTACAGATATGTGTGGAGGGCCATTGCACACTTCTCGACAGTTGAGAAGACTTTTTTCCTACAGATATGTGTGGCGGGCCATTGCACATTTCTCTGCAGTTGAGAAGCCTTTTTTCCACAGATATGTGTGGAGGGCGATTGCACACTTCTCTGCAGTTGATAAGTCTTTTTTTCTACAGATATGTGTGGAGGGCCATTGCACACATATCTGCAGTTGAGAAGCTTTTTCTCTACAGCTATGTGTGTCGGGCCATTGCACGCTTCTCTGCAGTTGAGAAGCCTGTTTTTCAACAGATATGTGTGGAGGGCCATTGCACACCTCTCTGCAGTTGAGAACCCTTTTTTTACTGAAGCTATGTGTGGAGGCCCATTGAACACTCCTCTGCAGATGAGAACCCATTTTTCTACAGATATGTGTGGAGGGCCACTGCACACTTCTCTGCAGTTAAGAAGCTTTTTCTCTACAGATATGTGTGGCGGGCCATTGCACACTTCTCTGCAGTTGAGAAGCCTTTTTTTCTACAGATATGTGTGGAGGGCCATTGCACACTTCTCTACAGTTGAGAAGCCTTTTTACCTACAGATATGTGTGGCGGGTCATTGCACACTTCTCTGCAGTTGAGATCTTTTTTTCTACAGATATGCGTGGAGGGCCGTTGCACACTTCTCTGCAGTTGAGAAGCATGTTTTTCTACAGATATGTGTGGAGGGCTATTGCACACTTCTCTTCAGTTAAGAAGCCATTTTTTACTTCAGCTATGTGGGGAAAGCCATTGCACTCTTCTTTGCAGTTGAGAAACCTTTTTTTCTACAGATATGTGCGGAGGGCCATTGCACACATATCTGCAGTTGAGAAGGCTTTATTTCTACAGATATGTGTGGAGGGCCACTGCACACTTCTCTGCAGTTGAGAAGCCTTTTTTCTACTGATATGTGTGGAGGGCCATTGCACACATCCCTGCAGTTGAGAAGCCTTTTTACCTACAGATATGTGTGGCGGGCCATTGCTCACTTCTCTGCAGTTGAGAAGCCTTTTTTTCTACAGATATGTGTGGATGGCCATTGCACACTTCTCTGCAGTTGAGAAGCCTTTTTTCCTACAGATATGTGTGGCGGGCCATTGCACACTTCTCTGCAGTTGAGAACCTATTGTTCAACAGATATGTGTGGAGGGCCATTGCACACTTCTCTGCAGATGAGAAGCATTTATTTCTACAGATATGTGTGGAGGACCATTGCACACTTCTCTGCAGTTCAGAAAACTTTTTTCCTACAGATATATGTGGCGTGCCATTGCACACTTCTTTGCAGTTGAGAAGCATTTGTTCTACATATATGCGTGGAGGTCCACTGCACACTTTTCTGCAGTTGAGAAGCTTTTTCTCTACAGCTATGTGTGGCGGGCCATTGCACACTTCTCTGCAGTTGAGAAGCCTTTTTTTCTACAGATATGTGTGGTGGGCCATTGCACACTTCTCTACAGTTGAGAAGACTTTTTTCCTACAGATATGTGTGGCGGGCCATTGCACACTTCTCTGCAGTTGAGAAGCCTGTTTTTCCACAGATATGTGTGGAGGGCCATTGCACACCTCTCTGCAGTTGAGAACCTTTTTTTACTGAAGCTATGTGTGGAGGCCCATTGAACACTCCTCTGCAGATGAGAACCCATTTTTCTACATATATGTGTGGAGGGCCATTGCACACTTATCAGCAGTTGAGAAGCATTTATTTCTACAGATATGTGTGGAGGACCATTGCACACTTCTCTGCAGTTGAGGTCTTTTTTTCTACAGATATGTGTGGCGGGCCATTGCACACTTCTCTGCAGTTGAGAAGCCTTTTTTTCTACAGATATGTGTGGAGGGCCATTGCACACTTCTCTACAGTTGAGAAGCCATTTTTTACTTCAGCTATGTGGGGAAGGCCATTGCACACTTCTTTGCAGTTGAGATACCTTTTTTTCTACAGATATGTGTGGAGGGCCATTGCACACATCTCTGCAGTTGAGAAGCCTTTTTACCTACAGATATGTGTGGCGGGCCATTGCACACTTCTCTGCAGTTGAGAAGCCTGTTTTTCCACTGATATGTGTGGCGGGCCGTTGCACACTTCTCTGCAGTTAAGAACCATTTTCTCTACAGCTATATGTGGCGGGCCATTGCACACTTCTGTGCAGTTGACAAGCCTTTTTTTCTACAGATATGTGTGGAGGGCCATTGCATACTTCTCTACAGTTGAGAAGCCATTTTACCTACAGATATGTGTGGAGGGCCATTGCACACCTCTCTGCAGTGGAGAAGCCTTTTTTCCACAGATATGTGTGGAGGGCCATTGCACACTTCTCTGCAGTTGAGGTCTTTTTTTCTACAGATATGCATGGAGGGCCGTTGCACACTTCTCTGCAGTTGAGAAGCATGTTTTTCTACAGATATGTGTGGAGGGCTATTGCACACTTCTCTTCAGTTAAGAAGCCATTTTTTACTTCAGCTATGTGGGGAAAGCCATTGCACTCTTCTTTGCAGTTGAGAAACCTTTTTTTCTACAGATATGTGCGGAGGGCCATTGCACACATATCTGCAGTTGAGAAGGCTTTATTTCTACAGATATGTGTGGAGGGCCACTGCACACTTCTCTGCAGTTGAGAAGCCTTTTTTCTACTGATATGTGTGGAGGGCCATTGCACACATCCCTGCAGTTGAGAAGCCTTTTTACCTACAGATATGTGTGGCGGGCCATTGCTCACTTCTCTGCAGTTGAGAAGCCTTTTTTTCTACAGATATGTGTGGATGGCCATTGCACACTTCTCTGCAGTTGAGAAGCCTTTTTTCCTACAGATATGTGTGGCGGGCCATTGCACACTTCTCTGCAGTTGAGAACCTATTGTTCAACAGATATGTGTGGAGGGCCATTGCACACTTCTCTGCAGATGAGAAGCATTTATTTCTACAGATATGTGTGGAGGACCATTGCACACTTCTCTGCAGTTCAGAAAACTTTTTTCCTACAGATATATGTGGCGTGCCATTGCACACTTCTTTGCAGTTGAGAAGCATTTGTTCTACATATATGCGTGGAGGTCCACTGCACACTTTTCTGCAGTTGAGAAGCTTTTTCTCTACAGCTATGTGTGGTGGGCCATTGCACACTTCTCTGCAGTTGAGAAGCCTTTTTTTCTACAGATATGTGTGGTGGGCCATTGCACACTTCTCTACAGTTGAGAAGACTTTTTTCCTACAGATATGTGTGGCGGGCCATTGCACATTTCTCTGCAG